>NC_133326.1:142855561-143155561 GCF_042186555.1 Aquarana catesbeiana
GTTGGCTGGGTGAGTAATACTCTGTTTGGAATAATTTATTTGGGGTACTGTGTGGGTACAGGCAGTAGAGGACTGGAACTATGGACTAACTTCGGAGTCAACCCGTCTGGGGTCTCCTCCTGTGTTAGTCTCCTGCCGAAAGGGGAGAAATGTGACAGACCTAGCCGGGACAGAGGCTGTTGGAGAGGACTGAATGCAAGCCTGTTGCCTTTTGATTATGGGCCCTAGCATTTGGGGGAATGGTGCTCTCTGTGAGCTGTATGCCTGGGGACCCTGGGGTTGGTGTTACTTTGGATTCAGCTCCATGTCCCCCCAAAACACACAGACTCTGGAAACCCTTTATATGCCATATTAGAATGATAAGACTGAATTATACTGTTGGGACACATCCTGTGAGGAGATGCTGGTGTCATCAACTCCAACTACCTGTGTTTATGTTAATTGAATGAGCTGATCACATTGTCCTCTATACAATGTAGGAGACGGGACGACTCCTATTGGAGCTGCTGCTATTGTGAGGTGTCCTGTGATAATTAACTCAGTCTGGGCAAAAGGTCATGTCTCAATCACCTAGGCTGTATAAAGGATTAGTTAATTAGCTCATGTTAATTAGGTTAATTAGGTTACAGTTGTATTGTTAGAGGAGGTTCCAACGGCATAAAGTCTTGTCATTTTGATTCTAAATAAAGTGAGTTCATGTTAGCAACAAGCAAGTGTCGCCTTGTTTTGTGCTCAGAGAGGTTGGAATATCTGATATCTGTATACAGACTGGGAGGAAGTGGTATATGACGGAAGCACTCAAGCGGAGTGTGGGACATTCCGTGACACTGCTGTCTCAGTCAAGGAGGAGGGGAGTTCCGGGTAGCCGAAACACTGCTGCAACATCGCTGGATCTAGAGCAGAGGTCTCCAAACTATGGCCCTCCAGTTGTTCAGGAACTACAATTCCCATCATACCTAGTCATGTCTGTGAATGTCAGTGTTTTATAATGCCTCATGGGATATGTAGTTCTGCAACAGCTGGAGGGCCGTAGTTTGGAGATCCCTGATCTAGAGGGACCTCAGGTAAGTATTGGGGGGCTGCTGCATTAAGATAAAAACCTTTTGCCTTACAGTCACTTTAACACATTACCAGAAAGTGACTGAGCTTTGGCTGATCAGATTAACCCGGCTTTCAGACAGAGTGAGGGCACTGAAAACTGACTGGTCTTATCAGGCAAAGCTTCATCACTTTCTGGTAATGTCTAAGCTTGCCTACTCCCTCCAACCCCCATACATTCCTTAGTCTTGGTTGTCATCATTTTGAAACCATTGCCTTACTATTCCATCTGAGTCTTGATGGTCTTCTTGATTGCCACAAATTTGGCAATGACAGTGTCAGAGCAGATTGCTCCCTTATTTGAACTTGCGAATTCAGGGTCTTCTTGGACAATCCATTTGTCATTCAGAAAATTCCTAGGGGACAGACAGCTTCTTCCAAGACCCTTTGATCTTGGATTGTCAGGCCCAGAATTATACAAGTCTATAAGCTCCATGACTGTTCTACACCTGCTGAAGTTAGAGACCATTCTACCAGAGGCATGGAAGCGTTTTGGGCTTCTCTAGTAAAAGTCTTGGCAGACCTGGTTTACAGAGCTGCCAGGCGATACTCTCTTATTACCTTTTTGAATAAGTACAAGCTTGATGTGGCATCTAGTTCCACAACCAAGTTTGGTTTAAGCATTTTATTTTCCGCTGTTTTTGTTCAGCTCCACTTAAAAGAAAAAAAAATCTTTTTTCTCCATTAAGAAAATAATAAACAAAAAAGGTCCCAAAGCACTATTTACTCTCTCCATGCCCAAGAACTTTAATCTGCATTATCTGCTGGTCCCAGGCTCTGCCCCTTTTCTGGGTTTATTGACACTGGGCGACTTGGCAACTGGTGTTCCCAGGGCATTAAGGGCACACCTCCAGGGGACAAAACATCAAGCGCCCCTGGGGAGAATTACTGTATGCAGAGCACCCACTGAGAACTGGCCATGCCCCTGCAGGAGGAAGATGACTCCAGGATGTCAGAACAGACCAAAGACAGTTCCAAAAATAGTACATATACCGAAAATGTTTTATTTTTTAAAGAAAATTAATAAACTGTTCTGTTTTTTCGGTGCATTTAAAGTTTTTTTATAATCATGCTTAAGGTATCACATTAATATTACAATAGTTTTTTTAAGGTAACAAGGGGCATAGCTGAAGCAGTACATAGGCAAGCTAGTCCTTGTGGCTGGCTGCCATGTTTGGTGCATCCTGTGTTTCTGTGCTGCACCCATCCCTCTGCTCCCACTCACTGGCTGGGTGACCTCATATGCTCCTCGACCCTCCGCTGCTGCTGTCTTGGGCTGGTCGGCTGCTTGCTCCACAGATTGCATTGATGTGCGCTGGTGAGGCTGCATCGATGGGCACTGGTGAGGCTGCGCTGATGAGCACTGGTGAGGCTGCGCTGATGGACACTTGTGAGACTGCGCTGATGGGCACTGGTGAGACTGTGCTGATGGGCACCGGTGAGGCTGCATTGATGGGCACTGGTGAGCCTGCATTGTTGGGCACTGGTAAAGCTGCATTGATGTGCACTGGTGAGGCTGCATTGATGGGCACTGGTGATGCTGCATTGATGGGCACTGGTGATGCTGCATTAATGGGCACTGTTGATGTTGCATCGATGGGCACTGGTCAAGCTGCATTGATGGGCACTGGTCAAGCTACATTGATGGGCATTGGTGAGGCTGCATTGATGTGCACTGGTCAAGCTGCATTGATGGGCACTGGTGAGGCTACATTGATGGGCACTGATCAGGCTGCATTGATGTGCACTAGTGAGGCTGCATTGATGTGCACTGCTAAGGCTGCATTGATGTACACTATTTATTTTCAAAACTATTCTACGGCCCCCCCAACTGTTTAAAAAAAATTGAGGACCCCTGCCTTAGGGTATCAGGAGAGAATTTCCCCAACTCTGTAGCGAAGTGGACCATGTTTTAGAGGGTTTTTTTGCCTTCCTCTGGATCAACTGTGGTTATATTGTTCTGTATATGCAGGTTTTCTATCCTCTTTTGTTTATTTTGTTTTTTTTTCAACCAGACTACTTATGTAACCTCTCTCCAATGTAAACAGCAATAAAAACCTGACAGAAGTTCTAACCCTTTCCTTCTATGTCCAAAAGTAAAAAAATATATTTCCCTTGTGTACTTTTCACTTTAGGTTAAAGCAAAAGTAAACATCAAGGTAAATGCTAGGGTTAGAGCGCTTGTGTCAATTAGTTCACTATGCATTGGCGCTTTCACATTGCCCCATTGCACTGCGAGTGCAAAGCAGTGTACTCAGAGTTTTGGTGCATGTTAACCATGCTTTGCCATACATTTTCATTATGTTTTGGTGCTCTTTCAGAAAATGCACCAAAACTGCGGGACATAATAGAAGTCTATAGGAAAGCACAGCTAACCCACACCAATGCCACGGTTACACTGCACTGCAGCCAAAGTGCAGTGGATCAGTGTGAAGCCACCTTAAAGCATGTATGTTATTGCATATTGACATCATACATGGTAGCGCACAATATGCAGTTCCATGACACCAATTTTGAACACCCTATTGCACCTAGGCAGCACACTGTAATGCACAGATGTGAACCATCTGTGTTGTGGCACACTGCATTGAGAAACAGTGCTACAGGTCTGAGTTGTGGTGCATTGGAAGCCGGGGAATAGGTTTTCTTACTACATTTGGCTTATTTGCATTAGGTCCAGTTCTTGCCGTATTGTGGTGCTTTGGCAGCCCTTTCAAAATTAACGGGCTGCCTTGACATATTGCATTCTACTACACATAATGAGACCCTAAGGCAGGGGTAAGCAACCCCTGGCACACGAAGCCCCTTTTCCCGGCACTCAACTCCCTCCCCATCAGCAGAGCAGTGCAGGGAAGTGTCAGTGAGACACTAATGCATTCCAATCCCAGAATTACCCACACCGCACCTGCACTGAGGGGGAGGCACTGTGCCCCCACACATTGTAAACGATGGGAAACATAGTTTGGTTATCAAACTGTTTTAGCTGCAATTGTCAGCTTTTGTGATGGGGAAGAGATTGGGTCCAGTTCTGCTAAGGGGGGGCAGTCCCTGTTTCCAGGAGGAGGACTGTGATTGGCCACTGCCAAAGGCAATCACAGTCCTGCTAGCCCCATCCACCATCTGGTGGAAGATGACTCGCTTGGTTGCCACTACCAATCTCAGAAAGAAGGGATTTCACTGTGATTGAGAAAACCACAATCACGTGACAGTTTGTGGAATTACTGTTGAGCTTCTGGGAACTTATATAAATAAATATATATATATATATATATTTATTTATGTGTATGTGTCACTTACTACTGACCCCTCAGCTCTACATCACCTACTCCCAACCTCTGAACACTGCGTCAATGCACTCTGTGTCAATTAAAGCTACAGCTAGTATTCAGCACAATGAAAATCACACCCAACTTTGCGCCCCCTTTTTTCTCAACTGCGGGGGCTCGATCTTGCACACAGGCCCACTGCTTTGAGAAAATGCCCCTGACCTGAGCTCATCATTGCATAGTCATTCCAGATGCTTGTATGTGATATCACATACAAGCATGTGGGCTGGATGCGAGAGGTGGATCAGCGGGGATGAGTGTGCCAGGACAGGTAGATGTGTCTCATCTCTGCTTCCTTGCACCACTCTGCATATCACGCATATCATAGATGAGAAAAGGGTACAGCGGTGGAGCAGATGAGCGGGGGGGGGTTTAGCGATGGGACAGAAGAGCAGGAGGATATGATGGTGGGGCAGATGTCCAGGGGGTACAGTAATGGAAGAGCTGAGAAGGGGGTTCAGCGGTGGGACAGAAGAGCAAGGTGGTTACAGTGATAGGGGCAAATGAGCAGGGGGTTACAGTGGTAGGACAGAGGAGCGGGGGGGGGTTCAGTGATGGGCCAGGTGAGAAGGTGGTTACACTGGTGGGGCAGAATAGCAGGGGGTACAGTGGTGGGGCAGTTGTGCAGGGGGTTACAGTGGCAGGGCAGAGGAGGAAAGAGATACATTTGTGGAACAAAAGAACGGGGGTACAGCAGTGGGGCAGATGTTCAGGGGGGTACAGAGGTGGAGCAGAAGAGCAGGGGGGTACAGAGGTGAGACAGATGTGCAGGGGGTAAAGTGGTGGGGCAGATGACAAAGGGGGGTTACAGTGGTGGGACAGAGGAACGGGGGTACAGCAGTGGGGCAGATGTTCAGGGGGGTACAGTGGTTTGGCAGAAGTGCAGGAGGTACAGTGGTGGGAGAGAAGAGAAGGGGGTTCAGCGGTGAGACAGAAGAGTACAGTACAGTGATAGGGCAGATGAGCAGGGGGTTACAGTGGTGGGACAGGTGAGCAGGGGGGTTCAGTGTTGTGCCAGATGAGAAGGGGTTACAGTGGTGGAAAAGATAAGCAGGGGAGGTTCAGTGTTGGGGCAGATGTGAAAGGGAGGTGCATTAGTGGGACAGATGAGCAGGAGTTACAGTGGTGGGGCAGAAGAGCAGGGGGGTACAGAGGTGGGGTAAATGTGCAGGGTAGTACAGTGAGGGGACAGATGAGCAGTGGGGGGGACAGATTTGAAGGGGGTACAGTGATCTGAGGTGTGAATGTGCAGGGATTGGGGCTGATCTGAGGACCGGAGGTACAGGAACTGGGGCTGATCTAAGGCATGAGAGTGTAGGATGTTAATTAGTCGCTATTACTCAAGTAGTTTACAGCATTTACTTTATAAAAAATCATTTTCGTGATTGAGAGTGTGAAGTTAACAATTTTTTGTTATAAAATCGGCACACTCAATTTCTTTGACAACATTTTTGTCGGGAACACTGTGCTCAAAAGTTTGCCTACCCCTGCCCTAAGGTGTAAGCCATAAGGCAAGTAAGTATGGCATAAGCTTGAAACCCAACAATCCCTGTCTCTGAAACCGATCGATCATATTGTGAACTGAACAGGTTTTTTTGGACATTTGGTCAGCTTTTGAATAAATTCATTTGAAGTGATGCAAACCAAAAGCCAGAAAATGTGCACCACAACTCATATACATAACACAAAGTATGTGTATCCCACTTGATATGCATAAGGCTGGTTGTGGCCTGTAGAAATTGATACATTTAGGATACATGGGAGAAAAACACATGTGAACGATTTAACCACTCGCTGACTGCAATACATGTATATACGTTGTGGTTTACCGGGATTATGGCTGAACATATCAGACAGCCACAACCCCGCTATCGTTTTTTTAACAGCCAGCGGCTGGCTTTCTCATGAAAGCGTTCCAAGCGGCTGCAACATTTTCAGAAACTGCTCGCTGGTGTTTCTCAGGCTTACCATTTCTGCCAATTCACCTGAGAAACGATCGGACGGTGCCGCTGTCTGGTCACACAGGCGATCAAAGAGTAGATCCTCTTTGATTGCCTATATGGCCTTGGAGGACAGGAGCGATGTTATGAAGTAATTTCTGGTCCAGGCTGTAAGTTTAAATAAAAAAAAAAAAAACACACAAAACAAAATATCAAAATTTTTTTTATTTTTGCTATTAAAAGGTAAAGGAAAGATTTGGGGTCTGTTTGACCCCAGATCTCTCCATAAAGGAGGGCTGGTCATCCTTGTTGCTATTACAAGGAATGTTTACATGTTTTGTAAAAGAAATAAACATGATAAAAAAAAAAATTAAAGGGATGGTGTAAAAATAAAATAAATAAAATTTAAAGCGCCTCTATCCCTCCATGCTAGCACGCAAAAGCGAACGCATACGTAAGTCTTTGCACTCATATGTAAACGGTATTCGCACCACACATGTGAGGCATTGCCACGAACGTTAGAGCGAGAGCAATAATTCTAGCCTAGAACTCCTCTAACTCTAAACAGGTAACCTGTAAAGGTGTTTAAAGCATCACCTATGGAGATTTTCAAGTACCATAGTTTGTGGACCATTCCACGAGCATGCGCAGTTTTTAAAGTGTGACATGTTAGGTATCTATTTACACAGCGTAACATCATCTTTCACATTTTACAAAAAAAAATTGGGGTAAATACTGTGTTTGCAAAACCGCTGTGCAAATACGGTGTGACATAAAAAATTGCAACAATCGCCATTTTATTCCCTAGGGTCTCTGCTAAAAAAAAATGTATAATGTTTGGGGGTTAAAAGTAATTTTCTTGCAAAAAATACTGATTTAAGCTTGTAAACTAAAAGTGTCAAAAAAAAGCCTGGTCTTCAAGTGGTTAAACACATATTATGTATCCTTGTAATTTGTTATATATAATTGATTATGCAAACATTATGTCTCATTTAGTTTGAAAGGAAAAGCAGGTTGGTCAGCTGAGTAAAAAACTGGAGACTGGACTGGTATGACAGGAAACCACAAACCATAGCTGTACCAATCTCCATAAAATGCTGTATTTAACCATTACTGGCCTCCGTTGTTTCCCTATTCACAGAACCAAGTGTGTTTTATTTAAGAGCTGTCACAAATTAATTATATTTAACCTAAGATGCTTGTGTGATAGCCAGCGTATTACAAGTAAATACCCCTTATGATCTAGTCACAGGACACAGCCAAACAAAGATTTCAGTTTTGTAATATCATATTGTGATGACTGCAAACATCCAAGATTACATTGGAAGTATACTAGCTGCAAAAGCCTGATTGCCTAAAGTGGATCTATATGAATCAATGTAGTTACATAGTTACATAGTAGGTGAGGTTGAAAAAAGACACAAGTCCATCAAGTCCAACCTATGTGTGTGATTATGTGTCAGTATTACATTGTATATCCCTGTATGTTGCGGTCATTCAGGTGATTATCTAATAGTTTCTTGAAGCTATCAATGCTCCCCGCTGAGACCACCGCCTGTGGAAGGGAATTCCACATCCTTGCTGCTCTTACAGTAAAGAACCCTCTACGTAGTTTAAGGTTAAACCTCTTTTCTTCTAATTGTAATGAGTGGCCACGAGTCTTATTAAACTCTCTTCTGCGAAAAAGTTTTATCCCTATTGTGGGGTCACCAGTACGGTATTTGTGAATTGAAATCATATCCCCTCTCAAGCGTCTCTTCTTCAGAGAGAATAAGTTCAGTGCTCGCAACCTTTCCTCATAACTAAGATCCTCCAGACCTTTTATGAGCTTTGTTGCCCTTCTTTGTACTCGCTCCATTTCCAGTACATCCTTCCTGAGGACTGGTGCCCAGAACTGGACAGCATACTCCAGGTGCGGCCGGACCAGAGCCTTGTAGAGTGGGAGAATTATCGTTTTATCTCTGGCGTTGATCCCCTTTTAATGCATGCCAATATTCTGTTTGCTTTGTTAGCAGCAGCTTGGCATTGCATGCCATTGCTGAGCCTATCATCTACTAGGACCCCCAGGTCCTTTTCCATCCTAGATTCCCCCAGAGGTTCTCCCCCCAGTGTATAGATTGCATTCATATTTTTGCCACCCAAATGAATTATTTTACATTTTTCTACATTGAACCTCATTTGCCATGTAGTCGCCCACCCCATTAATTTGTTCAGGTCTTTTTGCAAGGTTTCCACATCCTGCGGAGAAGTTATTGCCCTGCTTAGCTTAGTATCGTCTGCAAATACAGAGATTGAACTGTTTATCCCATCCTCCAGGTCGTTTATGAACAAATTAAATAGGATTGGTCCCAGCACAGAACCCTGGGGAACCCCACTACCCACCCCTGACCATTCTGAGTACTCCCCATTTATCACCACCCTCTGAACTCACCCTTGTAGCCAGTTTTCAAACCATGTACTCACCCTATGGTCCATGCCAACGGACCTTATTTTGTACAGTAAACGTTTATGGGGAACTGTGTCAAATGCTTTTGCACAATCCAGATACACCACGTCTACGGGCCTTCCTTTATCTAGATGGCAACTCACCTCCTCATAGAAGGTTAATAGATTGGTTTGGCAAGAACGATTCTTCATGAATCCATGCTGATTACTGCTAATGATACTGTTCTTATTACTAAAATCTTGTATATAGTCCATTATCATCCCCTCCAAGAGTTTACATACTATTGATGTTAGGCTAACTGGTCTGTAATTCCCAGGGATGTATTTTGGGCCCTTTTTAAATATTGGTGCTACATTGGCTTTTCTCCAATCAGCTGGTACCATTCCAGTCAGTAGACTATCTGTAAAAATTAGGTACAACGGTCTGGCAATCACTTGACTGAGTTCCCTAAGTACCCTCGGATGCAAGCCATCTGGTCCCGGTGATTTATTAATGTTAAGTTTCTCAAGTCTAATTTTAATTCTGTCCTCTGTTAACCATGGAGGTGCTTCCTGTGTTGTGTCATGAGGATAAACACTGCAGTTTTGGTTACTGAAGCCCCCCGATTCACTCGTGAAGACTGAGAAGAAGAATAAATTCAATACCTTCGCCATCTCCCCATCCTTTGTAACCAGATGTCCTTCCTCATTCTTTATGGGGCCAATATGGTCTGTCCTCCTTTTTTATTGTTTACATACTTAAAGAATTTCTTGGGATTTTTTTGCTCTCCTCCGCTATGTGTCTTTCATGTTCTATCTTAGCCATCCTAATTGCACCCTTACATTTCTTGTTGCATTCTTTATAAAGTCTGAATGCTGAGGATAATCCCTCAACCTTGTATTTTTTGAAGGCCTTCTCCTTTGCTTTTATATGCATTTTTACATTGGAGTTAAGCCATCCAGGATTTTTGTTCGCTCTTTTAAATTTATTACCCAATGGGATACATTGGCTAATGCCCTTATTTAATATGCTCTTAAAGCAAACCCATCTCTCCTCCGTATTCTTTGTTCCTAATATTTTATCCCAATTTATGCCTTTTAGCAAGGTTTGTAGTTTAGGGAAGTTGGCTCTTTTGAAATTCAGTGTCTTTGTATTCCCTTTATGTTTCCTATTTATGTGATTTATACTGAAACTAATTGACCTGTGATCGCTGTTACCTAAATTGCCCCGTATTTCCACATCCGTGATCAGGTCTGTATTGTTGGTAATCAGTAGATCCAGTAATGTTTTATTTCTAGTTGGTGCGTCTACCATCTAACCCATAAAATTGTCCTGCAAGACATTAAGGAACTGGCGAGCCTTAAATGAATGCGCGGTTCCCTCCGCCCAGTCTATGTCTGGATAATTAAAATCCCTCATTATGATAACACTTCCCATCCTTGCTGCTAATCCAATTTGTGATAGGAGATCCGTCTCCACTTCCTCCCTCAGGTTAGGGTGCCTATAGCATACTCCCAGTATTATTTTCCCCTTAGCTTAATCCCTTTGGAGCTCTACCCATAAGGATTCCACCTCCTCCCTAGCTCCCTCAGTGATGGCATCTCTCACATTCACTTGTACATTATTCTTGATATATAGGCATACCCCTCCCCCTTTTTTACCCTCTCTATCCTTGCGGTATAGGGTATAACCTTGAATGTTTGCCAGCCAATCATGAGAGCTGTTGAACCAGGTCTCTGAAATTCCCACAAAATCCAAATCCTCCTTGTACAACAGTATCTCTAGTTCACCCATCTTGTCCGCCATGCTCCTGGCATTGGTGAACATGCCACATAGTTTAGACCGGTCGCATATTGTCCTAGTATTTGGTGTTTCGAGATTGCAACTAGGACTTGCTACTATACTCACCTTGTGTTTTTGTGCTTTGGTTAACCTACCACTAATGCCCCCAATACTACCCTCTGGAATATCTTCTGCACTGGCTATCTCTGTCTCTGGACCCTCCCCCCCCATCGCCTAGTTTAAAAACCCCTCTAACTTTTTGGCCATCTTCATTCCCAGCAGATCTGCACCCTCCTCATTTAGGTGCAGTCTGTCCCTTCTATAGTACCGGTTACCGACTGAGAAGTCGGCCCAGTCCTCCAGGAACCCAAACCCCTCCTTACTACACCAGCTCTTCAGCCACTTGTTTACTTCCCTAATCTCCCTCTGCCTTTCTGGCATGGCTCGATGTACCGGTAGTATTCCTGAGAATACTACCTTGGAGGTCCTTTTCCTCAATTTAGCTCCTAAGTCCCTAAAATCATTCTTTAGGACGCTCCATCTGCCTCTGACTTTGTCATTGGTGCCAACGTGCACCATGACAGCCGGGTCTTCCCCAGCCCCTCCCAGTAATCTGTCCACAAGATCCGTGATGTGCCGAACCCGAGCGCCTGGTAGACAACATACTGTTCGGCGCTTCAGGTCTTGGTTACAGATTGCCCTCTCTGTCCTTCTAAGAATTGAGTCCCCTACCACCAGAATCTGTCTTTCCTTTCCCTTTGCTGCCCCCCCATTCTCACTGGAGGAGTTCTTCCCCTGGCAGCTAGGACAGTCCCTCAGCTCCAGCAGTGCTGGTCCCTGACTGGTTTCACCAATGTCACTCAATGGAGCGTACTTATTAGGATGCTCCAGTCCTGGATCGGCCTCCCTGGAACTTCCCCCTCTACCCCTCCTGACTGTCACCCATCTACTCTTTGCTAGTGCCTGCACCTCTTTGTCTCCACCCGCCTCTGTGCTGGCCCCTGCCGGCACCTGCCGTGTACGTTCCTGGCTCTCCTTTAGTATGGAGGGACTTCTCGGTGCTGACAGTTGCTTCCCCAGATTCAGAACCTGGGCTTCCAGGGAAACAATGTGCTTACATTTTGCACAGCAGTATTCGTCCTCGATCGGATGATCAAGGAACGCATACATGCGGCAAGATGTACAAAGAGTCGCCTCTCCACACCCGCCGGGCATCGTACCTATTAAATTTAGTGAGGATTTGGGGATTTTACCCTGTCCAAATTACCTAACAGCTAGCTTCCTGGCACTAATACTCAAGACAATACACAGGTACACAACAAGACAATACACAGGTACTCACAGACCTACGTGCAATCGCAATACTCAAGTATACAGTACACAATACACAAGTACTAATGATCCACACACTACTCAGAAAACACTCAGGTACTCACACTACACAGGTACTATGACCCCTGTTATAACTTCCTGTTTTAATATTATTAAAATATTGTACACATCATCATCATATCAATTATTTCTAGTACAAAAGCACCAAGACTACTGCTTCTTAAGTTTCTCAATATGACCTAAAGCCTAAGCAAAGATCATGGACTTTTACTGCAAGGTGCATTACAGGTAAGCCTGCACCCTATATATTATTTAGCAATATTATAGCGCCTGCAGCATTGCCAGAACCGGTTGCCAGTATTAAATGGCACGGGGAAAAATAGCCACTATCCCAGTGCCTTTTTAACATGGCACTAAGGACAGAACTGCAAGTAAAATGTATGCCTAAGATTATATTTGTCAGGTTGGGTTGTGACTTTATCAGTGTGCTGTTGCTCTTTTACTGAGTCAAAAGGCTGGTGGGGGAGAGAGGACAACTCTAAATTCCAGTATGACAGTCTTAACAAGTACTAAATCTGGTTTCTACGTGATGCACAAATCACATAAGTTACCAAAAATGACTGAGACAAATATTATTTATTTGTCTCACATGCTCCCCTCCTAGACCCTGCAGCTCACAGAAGGGGGGTTTCAGCAATAAAGCAGTACTGTTACTCCAGAAAGTGGTGGTCAGGATTAGGTGCGACAAGGTGCTGATTGACACATCACCTGCAACATTTTTCATTGCACTTGACGGTCTCCCCACTGAATGGTACCAGGTGTATGCTGATTTTCTGGCCCCTGAGTTACTTAAGAATTATACTGGAGCAATGGATGTAGGTTCCGCCCTCTATGATGGAGGTGATTATAGTAGTGCTGCCAAAACCTGGGAAAGAAATTGTGCGGTTCTTACTGACCTGTGGCATTAAGATTTTGGCCAAATTGCTTTCGCTTAGACCCCTTTCACACTGGGGCGCTTTGCAGGCGCTACAGCGCTAAAAATAGCGCCTGCAAAGCGCCCCGAAAGAGCCGCTGCTGTCTCTCCAATGTGAAAGCCCTGAGGGCTTTCACACTGGAGTGGTGGCGCTGGCAGGACACTAAAAAAAGTCCTGCTAGCAGCATCCTTGGAGAGGTGGAGGAGTGGTGTATACACCGCTCCTGCCCATTGAAATCAATGGGGCAGCGCGGCTATACCGCCGGCATAGCGCTGCTGCAGAAGCGCTTTGCAGTGGTTTTAACCCTTTCTCGGCCACTAGCAGGGGGGGTAAAAGCGCCCTGCTAGCGGCTGAATAGCGCCGCAAAATTGATGGTAAAGCGCCGCTATTTTACTACCGACGCACCCACCGCCCCAGTGTGAAAGGGGCCTTAGGTTAAGTAGTTATTTTTTTCAATTGTTTGTCCTGATCAATCAGGCTTTATGCCAGGTAAGAGTACATTTGACAATATCAAATGACTATATCTTCATACGGGGCTGTACATCAGAAACAGAGTGGGCTGTTGTTAGCCCTAGATATATATATATATATATATATATATATATATATATATATATATATATATATATATATATAAAAGGAATTTGACACTGTTAAATGGTCATTTTTGTAGGAAACGCTGTCCAGATTTGGCTTTGGTCCCCAGTTTATCACATGGGTCCAACTCCTTTATACTAATCCATGTGCCAGGGTATGCACAAATCAAGAAATATCCCTGATTTTCTCTCTCCAGTGCAGTACTCGGCAGGGCTGCCCCCTCTCACCTCGTCTATGTGCCTTGGTCATTGAAACGTTGGCTGATTGTATTTGACAGACCCCTGAGGTTGGTGGCATCTACTGAAGCTCGCTGGAGGAGAAAATCTCACTTTACATAAATGACGCCTAGGAGTGTTTAAATGGTACCATATCTTCCTTCTGGGGGCTCATGCAGGTAGTGGAGGGTTTTGGAGTGGCGGAGGGTCTTAACGTGGGCTGGGACAAATCTTTAACATATCCCAATAGACCCTTCCCTATGAGTATTTACAAACCTCTGAGTTACAAGTAGCTCTAACGCTAGGATAACCAGACATCCCCGGTTTCCGGGGACAGTCCCCGGATTGAGGACACTGTCTCCGGAGCCCGTCTGTCTCCGGATTGCAGGGGCGGTGCCATGTGCAGACCAATCCTGGGCAGTTGCTGAGGCAGAGGGGGTGGTCTGCCCCGGGTGCAACATACTGGGGTGTGTGTCAGGCCAGCGTCTCCCGCTGTGTCAGCTTTAATTTAAATCGCCGCCATCAGGCAAGTCTTGCCTTCTGTTTTTTTCCTTTGACAGACAGAACACTTGTCCAATGCCGGGACATGTGCTGTCCAGGAGGCGGGATTTGTGTGACAACGGTGCCCAGCTATTCAAATTAACCAGTTGCCGACCGCCGAACGCAGATATACTGTGGCAGAATGGCACGGGCAGGCGAAATCACGTAACTGGTACGTGATCTGCCACCCGCGGGCTGGGGGCGCATCGCGGTCGGCTTTGTTGGGGAAGCGATACAGGCTGAGGGGGAGGCCACTCATTCGTGGCCACCCCCTCGCGATCGCTCCCCATGAATGAAAATCTTCCTCTGCTGCTGTAATATAAACAGCGCCAGAGGAAGTGATGTCATCTCTCCTCGAGTTGGTCTTTTCGTTCCGGCACCGAGGAGAGAAGACATCAATGTGAGTTGCACCAACACTACACTTTCAGTAGAACACACTAGGCACACTTTTCACCCCCCCCCCCCATCACCCCCCTGTACCCCCTGTCACAGTGACACCAATAGCAGTTTTTTTTTTTTTTGCATTGGTGTCAGTTTGTGACAGTTATAAGTGGTAGGGCAGTTAGGGTTAGCCCCCTTTAGCTATAGGGTACCCCCCTTTAGGTCTAGGGTACCCCCCTAACCCCCCTAATAAAGTTTTAACCCCTTGATCACCCCCCATCGCCAGTGTCACTAAGCGATCGTTTTTCTGATCGCTGTATTAGTGACACAGGTGACGCTAGTTAGGGAGGTAAGTATATAGGTTCGCCGTCAGTGTTTTATAGCGACAGGGACCCCCATATACTACCTAATAAAGGTTTTAACCCCCTGATTGCCCCATAGTTAACCCTTTCACCAGCGATCACCGTATAACTGTTACGGGTGACGCTGGTTAGTTAGTTTGTTTTTTATAGTTTATTATAGTTTCAGGGTACCCGCCGTTTATTACCTTATAAAGGTTTAACCCCCTAATCGCCCGGCGGTGATATAAGTTACGTTTTTAGGGTCAGATAAGGTCTGCGTCGCCCCAGGCAGCCTTAGGTTAGTGCAAGTACCGCTAACACCCACGCACGCAGCATACACCTCCCTTAGTGGTATAGTATCTGAACGGATCAATATCTGATCTGATCAGATCTATACTAGATCCAGCAGTTTAGGGTTCCCAAAAACGCAGTGTTAGCGGGATCAGCCCAGATACCTGCTAGCACCTGCATTTTGCCCCTTGGCCCAGCCCTGCCCAGCCCACCCAAGTGCAGTATCGATCGATCACTGACACTTACAAAACACTAAGCACACATAATCGCAGCGTTCGCAGAGTCAGGCCTGATCCCTGCGATCGCTAACAGTTTTTTGGTAGCGTTTTGATACAGTCACTGACAGTCAGGAGCTTTTTTGCCTGTGAGTCTCACTAGTGTAACCCTAAATTTAGAGCCCAAAATGGCAAATCGAAGGTACACTAGTGAAGAGGCCTACACGTTTCTGAGCATGGCAGATAGTGAAGAGGAAGTCACTCATCTGTCAGATTCAGGCTCAGAATATGATCCTGTAGACTACAGCGGCTCCATGACAGATAGCTCTGACGACAGAGTTGTGGTCCCTGCCAAGGTCAGGCGTACCAGACCCTAATCTTCTTCTTCTGTCCTTGAAGTGCAAGAACCACAGGTCCCCCGAGGCGAGTCCCATAAGTGCAGTTCAAGCTGGCGAGGTGGCAAGCACAAGTAGTGTCCCGCTGCCACCAAGAAGACGAACACAGGCCCGTCGTGCCCATAGTGCCCTTCCTGCTGCATTCGCCAATCCGAATTGGGAACCAATCACTTCTGCAGCACCCATACTTCCCCCATTCACTGGCCAACCCGGTATTCAGGTGGAAACAGTTGATTTTACTCCACTTGATTTTTATTCACTGTTTTTCACTGAAGATCTCTATAGATCTATTGTGGACCAAAGCAATTTATACGCTGGTCAACACATCGCCACTATTCCCCAGTCCTCCCTTTCCCTCAACATGGGCATAACTAAAAAGAGTGAGTTGCGGTCATATTGGTCCACTGACCCAATTCACCATATGCCCTTGTTCTCTGCCTCCATGACCAGGGCACGATACGAGCAGATTTTGCGGTTCATGCACTTCAACAACAATGAACTCTGTCGTCCTCGTGGAGACCCTGAATACGATCGGCTCTACAAAATTCGGCCCCTCGTAAACCACTTCAACCAACGTTTTACTGACTTGTTTATTCCCCATCAAGTTGTCTGCGTTGATGAGTCCCTGATTAAGTTTTCTGGCCGCTTGTCATTCAAACAGTACCTTCCCAGCAAGCGTGCCAGATACGGGGTCAAGATGTATAAGCTCTGTGACAAGGCCACAGGCTATACATGTAGTTTTATGGTTTACGAGGGCAAAGATAGTCACGAAGAGCCGACAAACTGCCCTGACTACATAGGAAGCGCTGGCAAGATAGTGTGGGACTTGGTGTCACCCTTATTCGGAAAGGGGTACCACTTGTACGAGGACAATTATTACACGAGCGTGCCACTTCTTAGTCACCT
The DNA here is from genome assembly GCF_042186555.1 of Aquarana catesbeiana. Taxonomy (NCBI): domain Eukaryota; kingdom Metazoa; phylum Chordata; class Amphibia; order Anura; family Ranidae; genus Aquarana; species Aquarana catesbeiana. The sequence continues at coordinate 142,872,320 of NC_133326.1, forward strand.
TTTTGATCATCAGATTGAAGCATGTGGCACCGTGCAACCTAATCGCCGGGGCTTTCCCCAGCGGCTTGTAGATTCCCGTCTTAGGCTGGGGGAGAGAGCCTGCTTGCAGTGTAATAATTTGCTTGCTATGAAGTGGAGGGATAAGAAGAATGTTTTCGTTCTTACCTCCCTTCATGCAGACACGACGGTCCAAATTACTACGGCGACTGGTGTTGTAGAGAAACCCCTCTGTGTCCACGAATATAACCAAAGTATGGGAGGGGTGGACCTCAACGACCAGTTGTTGGCGCCGTACCTAGTTGCCCGTAAGGCCAGACGCTGGTACAAAAAAGTGTCTGTTTATTTATTTCAATTGGCTTTGCTGAACGCTTATGTGCTATACAGAGCTTCAGGACGGACTGGATCCCTCCTTAAATTCCAGGAAGAGATCGTCAGAGCCCTTCTGTTTCCAGACGATGCTCTACCTCACCTTTCCCAACCAAATGCAGCAAGCTGGCTGCATGAGAGGCATTTGCTTTATGTCCTCCCGAGTACCCCTACCCAACGAGCCCCCCAAAAAAGATGTCGTGTCTGCAGCAAGCGCGGATATAGGCGTGACACCCGGTATTATTGTCCCTCCTGTCCTGACAATCCTGGTCTTTGCATTGGTGAATGTTTTGAACGCTACCATACACTAGTTGAGTATTAGCGTAGGGTACAGCACTGCACAGACTAGGACACACTTTCACAGGGTCTCCCAACATCGCATTTTGAGAGACCCAAACCTGGTACCAGTTACAAAAGTTAAAGTTACAAAAAAAAGTGTAAAAAAAAAAAAAAAAAACACTTAAAAAAATATAAAATAATAAAAACCAAAAATAGTTGTCGTTTTATTAAGTGTTCTTGCATAGCAAGACCACTTATGCCGCGTACACACGGTCGGACTTTTCGTCTACAAAAGTCCAACGGACGCCGACGGACTAAAGCTGGCTGGTAATCCGATCGTGTGTGGGCTTCTCCGGACTTTCAGCAGACTTTTTCAGCCTCAAATCCGACGGACTTTAGATTTGAAACATGCTTCAAATCTTTACGTCGTAACTACGACGGACCCCGAAATCCGCTCGTCTGTGTGCTAGTCCGACGGACAAAAACCCATGCTAGGGCAGCTATTGGCTACTGGCTATGAACTTCCTTATTTTAGTCCGGTGTACGTCATCACGTACGAATCCGTCGGACTTTTGTGTGGTCGTGTGTAGGCAAGTCCGTTCGTTAGAAAGTCTGCTGCAAGTCCGCCGAAAGTCCGCCGGAAGTCTGTCGGACAGGCTGTCGGACTTTTGTAGACGAAAAGTCCGACCGTGTGTACGCGGCATTACTGTTATCTCACAGAAATATTATTCTTATTATTATAGCCAAATTTACCACCCTAACAGCTTTTACACTACATAGACAAGTAATATACCGAAACGTGCGGATTGTTCCCGAATGGTGTGCTATTACTTTGTGGAACGTTTCGCCAAATGGTTCACGAAATATCGTCATTTTTGCGGCGAAATTTGTCCCATAGGAATGAATGGGGAAATGTTCAAAACTAGAGTGGGAGGTGACAAAAGCTGAAAAATCAGAACATGATTTCTAAACTGCCACCACTCCCTCATTTTCAAGCCCACCTACACAAATCTTATATCAAAACGTTCAGCTATCCCTGCTGCCACAGCTAAGCCATAGTCCTGATAGTTTTCATAATGTGACCATTTGTTTGCAACTCACACCGTCCATTGACATTCATTGAAACTACACTCTAGCCCCTTCAAATTTGAAGGGCAATATCTAAACTGCGACTGTGCCTTCAATTTTAATATTTCAGAGACATACTATGTATCAAAATCTAGGTCTGGGTCTTGTAGTTCTCACAATATAAAGATCTTCGCTGTAGGATTTATAGTTTTTAAAATATGACCATTTAAATTACTGCACAGTTATTACATCTTTCATTAACCTGTGTATTGTGTGTTGAGCAGTATTTGTGAAACATAAACAGGACATGAGCATTGCTAGGAAACAGTGGTTGTAAACACAAGATGCTGAGACCCCCCAAATGCATGTGGTCATACCTTCATCTGCTAGATGAAGGTATGACAAAAGCTGACCCCCCCATGATCAGCCAAAACATTATGACCACAACATGATCAGCCAAAACATTATGACCGCCCCATGATCAGCCAAAACATTATGACCCCCCCATGATCAGCCAAAACATTATGACCCCCCCATGATCAGCCAAAACATTATGACCCCCCCCATGATCAGCCAAAACATTATGACCCCCCCCCCATGATCAGCCAAAATATTATGACCACGCCATAATCAGCCAAATCATTATGACCGCCCCATGATCAGCCAAAACATTATGACCACGCCATAATCAGCCAAATCATTATGACCACGGCATAATCAGCCAAAACATTATGACCCCCCCATGATCACCCAAAACATTATGTCCACCCCACGATCAGCCAAACCATTATGACCACAACATGATCAGCCAAAACATTATGACCACGCCATAATCAGCCAATTCATTATGACCCCCCCATGATCAGCCAAAACATTATGACCACGCCATAATCAACCAAATCATTATGACCGCCCCATGATCAGCCAAAACATTATGTCCACCCCACGATCAGCCAAACCATTATGACCCCCCCATGATCAGCCAAACCATTATGACCCCCCATGATCAGCCAAAACATTATGACCACGCCATAATCAGCCAAATCATTATGACAACGCCATAATCAGCCAAATCATTATGACCGCCCCCATGATCAGCCAAAACATTATGACTACGCCATAATCAGCCAAATCATTATGACCGCCCCATGATCAGCCAAAACATTATGTCCACCCCACGATCAGCCAAACCATTATGACCCCCCCATGATCAGCCAAAACATTATGACCCCCCCCATGATCAGCCAAAACATTATGACCACGCCATAATTAGCCAAATCATTATGACCGCCCCCATGATCAGCCAAAACATTATGACCCCCCCATGATCAGCCAAAACATTATGACCCCCCCCATGATCAGCCAAAACATTATGACCACGCCATAATCAGCCAAAACATTATGTCCACCCCAAGATCAGCCAAAACATTATGACCACAACATGATCAGCCAAAACATTATGATCACCCCATGAAAAAAAACAAAAAAAAATTTTTAACAATCATTTTTGAAAAAAAAAACATTTAAAAAAAAAAATTTTTTTGAAGAAAAAAATACATATATTTTTGAAAAAAATAATCTTTTGAAAAAAAAAATCATTTTTGAAAAAAAATGTTCAGCTCTTTGATGATGATGGGACTTCAACTTTTTTACTACTATTTATACTTTTTAAAATATTAAGCTTTTTAACACTTTTTACAGTTACTCCAGCCACTCCAACCACACAATTACTCAAGCCACTCCACCCAGTTACTCGGCCCACTCCAGTTGTAGAGGCAAGAACACTTTTCACAATTTCCCCAGAAATTGTAGCTTTTCTAGTTGTTCTCTCTCTCTATTCTCTCTCTATTGTTCTGCTCTTTTTTACTGCATTCTATTCTGCAATGTTTTATTGTTGTTATGTTTTTATCATGTTTGGTAACCATTTTTTTGTTTTCAGGTACGCCATTCAGCTGCAGAGCGGATTTATTTATCTTGACAGCAAAAGCGTTTGCTCCCACGATACATAAAGCCGTGACTCCAGCGCTGTCGGAGGTGATTTTACCACCACAGTTACATACTCCAGCATATATGCCGAAGCGTGGGGGCAGCAGTGGGTGGAGGAGCGATTTGCTCCTGCCTTTTGCGGGAGGATGCCCCCATGCTTCGGCATATATATATTTTAGGCACAGGTTGTGTTTAAATGTTTTATTTTTTACTATTTTTTTTGTATTTGCTTTGCAGGTATGGTAAGTCTTACTGCTATACTGTAATGTTACTTTGTTTTATTGTTAACCATCATTTGCTTAGCAGGTACGCCATTCAGTTGCAGCGCGGATTTATTTATCTTGACAGCAACAGCGTTTGCTCCCACGATACATAAAGCCGTGACTCCAGCGCTGTCGGAGGTGATTTCACCACCACAGTTACATACTTCAGCATATATGCCGAAGCGTGGGGGCAGCAGTGGGCGGAGGAGAGATTTGCTCCTACCTTTTGCGGGAGGATGCCCCCATGCTTCGGCATATATAAACGGTGCATGTATGCCCATCATTAGAAGTGGGTGGATGAAGGGAGGTATTCTAATGGTGGGCATACCCACCGATCAATATCTTTTTTTCGTTCAGCTCACAGGCTGCATGAAAAAAAAGTTTACAATATATGCCCAACAAGGACCAGCAACGTACTGGTATGTTGCTGGACTTTGAGTGGTTATACCAGAATGATGCCTGCAGGTTTAGGTATCATCTTGGTATCATTATTTTCAGCCAGCGGTCAGCTTTCATGTAAAAGCAATCCTAGCGGCTAATTAGCCTCTAGACTGCTTTTACAAGCAGTGGGAACGAATGCCCCCCCCCCCCACCATCTTCCATGTTTTTCTCTGGCTCTCCTGTCCCAACAGGGAACCCGAGAATGCAGCTGGTGATTCTTCCAGCTGACTATAGAGCTGATCAGAGACCAGAATGGCTCCAATCATCTCTATGGCCTAAGAAACCGGAAGCTATGAGCATTTCATGACTTAGATTGCGCTGGATGTAAACAGCGCCATTGGGAAATTGGGAAAGCATTTTATCACACCGATCTTGGTGTGGTCAGATGCTTTGAGGGCAGAGGAGAGATCTAGGTTCTAATAGACCCCAATTTATTCAAAAAAGAGTACCTGTCACTACCTATTGCTATCATAGGGGATATTTACATTCCCTGAGATAACAATAAAAATGATTAAAAAAAAAAAAATGAAAGGAACAGTTTAAAAATAAGATAAAAAAGCAAAAAAATAATAAAGAAAAAAAAAAAAAAAGCACCCCTGTCCCCCCCTGCTCTCACGCAAAGGCGAATGCAAGCGTCGGTCTGGCGTCAAATGTAAACAGCAATTGCACCATGCATGTGAAGTATCAGCGCGAAGGTCAGATCGAGGGCAGTAATTTTAGCAGTAGACCTCCTCTGTAAATCTAAAGTAGTAACCTGTAAAGGCTTTTAAATATGTACTTAGTTTGTCGCCACTGCAATTTTAAAGCATGTCATGTTTGGTATCCATGTACTCGGCCTAAGATCATCTTTTTTATTTCATCAAACATTTGGGCAATATAGTGTGTTTTAGTGCATTAAAACTTAAAAAAGTGTGTTTTTTCCCAAAAAAATGCGTTTGAAAAATCGCTGCGCAAATACTATGTAAAAAAAAAAAAAATGAAACACCCACCATTTTAAGCCGTAGGGCATTTGCTTTAAAAAAATATATAATGTTTGGGGGTTCAAAGTAATTTTCTTGCAAAAAAAAATAATTTTTTTATGTAAACAAAGTTTTAGAAAGGGCTTTGTCTTCAAGTGGTTAGAAGAGTGGGTGATGTGTGACATAAGCTTCTAAATGTTGTGCATAAAATGCCAGGACAGTTCAACATTCCCCCCCCCGCCCAAATGACCCCATTTTGGAAAGTAGACACCCCAAGCTATTTGCTGAGAGGCATGTCGAGTCCGTGTAATATTTTATATTGTGACACAAGTTGCGGGAAAAAGCTACATTTTTTTTTTTTGCACAAAGTTGTCACTAAATGATATATTGCTCAAACATGCCATGAGAATATGTGAAATTACACCCCAAAATACATTCTGCTGCTTCTCCTGAGTACGGGGATACCACATGTGTGAGACTTTTTGGGAGCCTAGCCACGTACGGGACCCCGAAAACCAAGCACCGCCTTCAGGCTTTCTAAGGGCGTAAATTTTTTATTTCACTCTTCACTGCCTATCACAGTTTTGGAGGCCATGGAATGCCCAGGTGGCACAACCCCCCCCCCCCAAGTGACCCTATTTTGGAAAGTAGACACCCCAAGCTATTTGCTGAGAGGTATAGTGAGTATTTTGCAGACCTCACTTTTTTTCACAAAGTTTTGAGAATTGAAAAAAGAAAACAAAATGTTTTTCTTGTCTTTCTTCATTTTCAAAAACAAATGAGAGCTGCATAATACTCATCATGCCTCTCACTAAATAGCTTGGGGTGTCCACTTTCCAAAATGGGGTCATTTGGGGGGGGTTGTGCTATCTTGGCATTTTATGGCCTTCGAAACTGTGATAGGTAGTAAGGAGTGAATCAAAAATTTACGCCCTTAGAAATCCTGAAGGCGGTGATTGGTTTTCAGGGCCCCGTAGGAAGCTCCCAAAAAGTCCCACACATGTGGTATCCCCATACTCAGGAGAAGCAGCAGAATGTATTTTGGGGTGTAATTCCACATATGCCCATGTCATGTTTGAGCAATATATCATTTAGTGACAACTTTGTGCAAAAAAAAAAAAAAGTTTGTCATTTCCCTGCAATTGTGGCAAAATATAAAATATTCCATGGACTCAACATGCCTCTCAGCAAATAGCTTGGGGTGTCTACTTTCCAAAATGGGGTCATTGGGGGGGGGGGGGGTTGTGCCATCTGGGCATTTTATGGCCTTCAAAACTGTGATAGGCAATGAAGAGTGAAATCAAAAATTTACGCCCTTAGAAAGCCTGAAGGCGGTGCTTGGTTTTCGGGGTCCAGTATGCGGCTAGGCTCCCAAAAAGTCTCACACATGTGCTTTCCCTGTACTCAGGAGAAGCAGCAGAATGTATTTTGGGGTGCAATTCCACATATGCCCATGGCCTGTGTGAGCAATATATCATTTAGTGACAACTTTTTGTAAATTTTTTTTTGTCATTATTCAATCACTTGGGACAAAAAAAATGAATATTCAGTGGGCTCAACATGCCTCTCAGCAATTTCCTTGGGGTGTCTACTTTCCAAAATGGGGTAATTTTGGGGGGTTTTGTACTGCCCTGCCTTTTTAGCACCTCAAGAAATGACATAGGCAGTCATAAACTAAAAGTTGTGTAAATTCCAGAAAATGTACCCTAGTTTGTAGACGCTATAACTTTTGCGCAAACCAATAAATATACGCTTATTGACATTTTTTTTACCAAAGACATGTGGCCGAATACATTTTGGCCTAAATGTATGACTAAAATTGAGTTTATTGGATTTTTTTTATAACAAAAAGTAGAAAATATCATTTTTTTTCAAAATTTTCGGTCTTTTTCCGTTTATAGCGCAAAAAATAAAAACGGCAGAGGTGATCAAATACCATCAAAAGAAAGCTCTATTTGTGGGAAGAAAAGGAAGCAAATTTCGTTTGGGTAGAGCATTGCATGACCGCGCAATTAGCGGTTAAAGCGACGCAGTGCCAAATTGTAAAAAGTACTCTGGTCAGGAAGGGGGTAAATCCTTCCGGGGCTGAAGTGGTTAAAGCTGCCACAGAGGGAGACACCGGCCTGACACACCCCCCAGGGTGGACTGGCCCCCTCTGCCTCAGCACCCGCCAAGGATCTGTGTGATGATCCAGCCAGCTCTCCTCTCCGATCCCCTGTACTGGTGAGGTTGCATTGCTGGGCACTGGTGAGGCTGCATAGATGGACACTGGTGGGGCTGCATTGATGGACACTGGTGAGCCCTGCATTCTTTATGTAGCGCACTGCTGAGCCCTGTGTTCTTTATGTAGCGCACTGCTGAGCCCTGCGTTCTTTCTGTAGCGCACTGCTGAGTCCTGCGTTCTTTATGTAGCACACTCTTGAGCCCTGCATTCTTTATGTAGCATGCTCCTGAGAGTACATTTTTTAGTTTTACAATAAATGCATTTTAAGCGTTATTGCACTATTGGAGTCTCTTTTTCTTATGCTCTGCGACATCTGACCTACTGAGGTTTTTGGGTGCTACTTGGATATCATGCGTGCCGGTCCATGACTATCAGTGAGTTCCGGACACGAGGCTAATCTTCTGACCCCGCAGTGAGCTATATCTGCTGGCGTCTATGACCTCGCTACAATAGGAGGTCTACACCTTCTGGTAAGAGTTTTAAATCAGAGTGAGCAGTATATGGAAAACCCCTTTACCTTGGTGGCGGCTGAATAACTTTGGATCATTCCATCCAGCTGGAACTTTTTTCACCACTTAAAATCTTGTGGATTTAATATTACACATTTATTTTACCAGAGACAGTATTCGCCTATCAATTCACTATTATTATTTTTCATGTCACCGTTTCACATTCACCTGTATTGTTCCAATCACTGGATTAATATTTTGTTTTTTCATTTGGATTAGCGCAACTTTTTCTATATATACTTTTGTTCTCTATGATGATATCTAATGGTTTTGTCGCAGCTGTTGATTTAGGTCTATGATCTAGCACAGTATATCTCTTTGCAGAACATATTGACTCCCTTATATCCTCATTTATTTAAAATAATTTCTACCCAAGGTTTGCTAGGGGAGCTCCAAGCATCCCTGTGTGGGGTGGCCTGATGTCCTAATTTTTACAATTCTCATTTAGCCTCCCAAGCTAAAAAGTAATTGTAAAAAAGTTTGTAATATGCAAACTTATTTATGGCTGTCGGCAGTCAGTGAAGAAAACCTAAAACAGTTTTACTCATTGATCAACACTTTTCACCCATCAAACTAAAAATGGATTATTCTAACACACGTCAACTTCCTAGACACTATAGTATACATCAGGGATGAAAAGCTTCACACTTCGATATACATGAAATCGACTGACCGATGCAACTATCTTCATAATTCCAGTTTTCACCCCAACACAATAAACGAGCCATCATTAACCACTTCAGCCCCGGGGGATTTGGCTGCTCAATGACCAGACCATTTTTTGCGATAGGGCACTGCGTCGCTTTAACTGACAATTACGCAGTCGTGCAACGCTGTACCCAAGCAAAATTGACATCCTTTTTTTCCCACAAATAGAGCTTTCTTTTGGTGGTATTTGATCACCTCTGCGGTTTTTATTTTTTGCGCTATAAACAAAAAAGCGACAATTTTGAAAAAAAAAAAAAAAACACAATATCTTTTAACTTTTTGCTATAATAAATATCCCACATTTTTTTTTTTAGTTTAGGCCGATATGTAGTCTTCTACGTATTTTTGGTAAAAAGGAAAAAAAAAAGAAAAAAAATCGCAATAAATGTATATTGATTTGTTTGTGCAAAAGTTATAGCCTCTACAAAAAAGGGGATAGATTAATGGCCAAAAAGGCGAAGCGACGTAAGGTAACATGGTCTGTTCGGTCGGCAAGCGGTTAAACAAGCCAGGCCATCAAATACCACTGAATATGTTCGGACCCAAAAGACTGAGATGCTTTATCTCTGAACACTAGCAGACTCCGGGGACACACTGGGCACCTTCGCTGCCATTGTGCACTTGCTGGGTGTCCAGTGTGCTCCTGTTCCTTTAAGGGGGCCTGGGCTGCCTCCAGGCTCACCTGCCCCACATCTATCCATTCCATGAATGTGCTTCCTCTGTGGAGACACTTATAAATTTGTAGTGTTAGGACTGCAAGCAACACAGGGTGCCGTGACGAGATCTTGCAGCTTTCACATGCGTTTGCAAATGTGTGCTAACTAAACCCCTGCTTTTAAGAGACGGTTAGACAGGTTAATTTGGTTGGTCAGCAGACTGGTTGGTGAGTTGAGCTATGGAATTGTATTTGTCTTACACTAGCAAACTCCTTCAATAAGAAAGATTACAAAGACAAAACCATCAACACCAGCAAAAAGAGAAAATCTCCTCCAATACAAAGAGAAAAAAACAAAACAAATGACCGTGTACCTCTGGTAACCACATACAACCCAGCACTAGAAGGAATAAGAAAGATAATCAAAGATTTACAACCCATCATAACAGAGGATGAAACTCTGAAAGAAATATTTCGATATCCCCAAATACTGGCTTTCAGACAACCACCCAATCTCAGAAAAACTAATCAGCATAAAATTTTATTCTGAAGTCACAAATAATGGAAGCAAACCCTTCAATAAAAAATGCTGCAAACTGTGCAACTAAATCAATGTAAAAGTGTCACACACACACACACGAGGGACCTTCAGTATCACAGGGTCATACAACTGCACCTCCAATGCAAAAGATGTAGCAAATGATCTTACGTGGGAGAAACAGGACAGATGTTGCGAACAAGGATGAATTTGCACAGACATACCATCAAGGAGCATAAAGAAGTTAGTTTCTGCACACCTGTGTGACACCATTTCTCACAACCAGACCACACTATGGAAGATCTCAATGTCTTAAAGCGGAGTTCCACCCAAAAGTGGAACTTACGTTCATTAGTCTCCTCTCCCCCTCCGGTGCCACAATTGGCACCTTTTTTGGGGGGGACAGGATACCTCACTTCCAGGAGTCCGTGCTGCGGCCCATGACGTCGCGGGGCGAGTAGGAGAGAGTAGCGGGGCCTCGCACATGCACAGTAGGGTTCCCGGCGTGAAGCCGTAAGGCTACACTCCTGTGTTCCCTTACCCGCATTGGCGGCAGCAGCACCCGATGCGGTGCGGACATTGCTGGACTCCAGGACAGGCAAGTGTCCTATTATTAAAAGCCAGCAGCTGCAGTATGTGTAGCTGCTGGCTTTTTATTTTTTATTTTTTGGGGCGGACCTCTGCTTTAACCACTTAAAGTGTAAGTTCACCTTTGCAGAAAATCTGTAATGTGAACTTACACTGGTCCCCCTCCCCATCGCACCTGGTCTCGCAGTACCTGAGGCCGGCAATCTCCCGCACTGACACATCGTACAGCCGCTTTACCGGTCCGGGGATTTGAAATCCCCACGGCTTTCTCTCCTCTTCTCCAGCGCTGACAGGACGGGCTATGCAGGAGTGGGCGCCGACCAGTTAGAATGCCTCCTATATGTACCTTTATGAGGTATGTTTAGGAGATTAAGCCGCAGGGGATTTCTGATCCCCGGACCATTAAAGCGGCTTTACGATGTGTCAGTGTGGGAGATCGGTATAGCGGGATCGGGTGCGATGGGGAGGGGGTCCAGTGTAAGTTCACAGCACAGATTTTTCTGTAAAGGTGAACTTACCCTTTAAGGACCAGGCCTAAGGCCTATTTCTGACATTTGTTGTTTACAAGTTAAAGTATTTTTTGCTAGAAAATTACTTAGAACCCTCAAACTATATTATATATATATATATATATATATATATATATATATATATATATATATATATATATATATATATATATATATATATATATATATATATATTAGCAAAGACTCGAGAATAAAATGGCGGCCCTTGCAATATTTTATGTCGCATGGTACTTTTGCAGCGGTCTTTTAAACACAATTTATTTTGGGAATTTCGCCGAATTTAAAAAAAAACCTAAACAGTAAAAGTTAGCCCAATTTTTTTGTATACTGTGAAAGATGTTACGCCGAGTAAATAGATGTGTGATTTGCACTGTTTACATTTGCGGGCGCAACTTACACTGGCGTTTTCTTTGATACGGGAGCATGCGGGGACGGGGGTGCTTTAAAAATAATTTATTTTTTCCTTTTATTTTACACTGTCCCTTAAAAAAAAAAAAAAAACTGATCAGAATGTGAACATCCCTTATGACAGTAATAGGCAGTGACAGGTACTCTTTATGGAGGGATCTGGGGTCTAAAACCCCTCTACTGCAAACCCCTCTACTGCACTTAAAAGTATTCAAAGCGGCACCGTTGGCAGCCGAGTAAACCGGAAGTGACGTCGTAGCATCGCTTCTGGATTACTATGATGGAAACCCGATCAAAGCTGATTCCGGCTTTTTTCGGGACTCCGACTAGTAAATAAAAGTGTAACGCTAAAGTTTACGATGCACACACTAAAGGGAAGTGAGTGTGCAGCGTGCATCGCACGTCATCACTCACTCAGGAGTACACGTAGCCGGGTACAATAAGCAGGGAGGGACAAAAATCCCTCTCCGTGATGTGCGTATTAGGTCCAAAGTATGGACCTATAGGAACTCCTGAGTGATGACGTGCGATGCACGCTGCGCACTCGCTTCCCTTTAGTGTGTTGCTGCTTGGCAACAATGTGCATGTCCAAGTGCCTTGAGTGACGTCGGACATGGGAGGTTATCTAGCACTCAGCCGCCTGTGCGTGCTGGCTACGTTCGCGCAGACTGCCTCGCCCCACATCTAGGGCTTTTCCATTGGATGACGTATCAGGAACTGTGTGGAACGCACTTTCACATTACCCAGCTTAGCGTTGTGGAACGCACGCTGGGTCGCCATCTTGAATATACCGGAAGTAAGCTCTATACACACCACAACTCAAAAAATTAAAAGGCTGCGCTGCAATGAATAACATAAAACAAATGAGATAATGGATACATCTTGAAAAGTACAGATTACAAATATCGACACTGATTTAAATGCTTTTATTGATAACAGTTAATATCTAGAACATTTGTCTCACTCTGAGCTCAGGGTTGACCTGCTTTTTTTGTGGGGGGAATACAAACTGACGTGGGACCTACATTTTTTATGTGAGGAACACAAATTAATATGTGACTTTTGCTCATAGGAGAGGAGCGGAAGCGATTGATAAAGCTCACCCAGTTAGATATAGGTGGATACATAGGATATCATGTAGCCAAGTCTGACACATAGGCATATATACTATTTTTATGTTCTCCACGTATCTATAATCCCTGATGGGATTTTTTCTGGGACAATGGAACCTGGGAATCCCCATCCCTATTTTTGTTGTTTTTATAGAAACAAAGAAAATACTTTACCTTTCGCCATAGAGACAGGCTTGAGGTCTCATGTATTGTGGTATAGATATGAACTGGCTAATTAGCTTAACCATTTAAGTTGGGTTCATAATCTTTATATTTTTTTATATTTTTTTAATGTATGGTAGATATTTCTACCTGGATTTCTAAATAATGTGCTAAATCTTGGGACTGTTAGGAATACCCAGACCTGCACTGTTTAAATCTCCATTTTTATTTTAATTTCTAATTTTATATATTTTTTATATTTTGTCATTTTTCCTTTGCCCACATTGCGAGGGACTGATAAGTGTTCGTTGTGGCAATTGTGATTAGTACAATCAATTTTGTGGTGACAACCTTAGAAGTAGTGGAGACTAGGTGAAACTCTTTCCAAACACTGCACTTAGCCATGCATCTGTTTATCCGGGGAAGGGCATATGCCCTCCTCAAAAATGGCGATAACCACTGCATGGTACTTTTAACCCAGAGGTAGAATGTTCTCACTTGACAAGACAGGACATGCTACTTCAGATAGAATGTTTTTTTTATTATGAGTTCTATCATATAGGTTAAGATGTGACGGAGAGGATTAGTGCTAATCAGATGAAATCCTTTTTATACATACAACTAAGCCACAGATCCATCCGCGCTGGGGAAGGGCGTTTTTGCCCTCTTTCAAAATGGCGATCACAATCGCGGGACACCTTGAGCTCGGATGGGGGCGTTTCTATTCGACTGTTAGGATACTTATAGGTGGTGAGTCAGCACGCCGCCCGTGCCCCTGAAAGACGTCACCTCTGACAAACGGCGTAGGGAGGAGCGACGTGCTGACGTCACCACGATCCTCGCTGATCCCGGAAGACACGGGCAGCAGTGTGCAGCCGGCCGGCAACTGAATATGCGATTTGATTTCTACTGCATTGTGAGAGTGATTCTTTTAACTTTTTTAAATAAAGTGTTTAAACTTGTTACGCTATGGGAGCCTTTGTTACTTATCTTTACATGACAAACGAGTGACCATTCGCCATACAGAGGATTCCCATTATAGAAGTTCATGAGTGTCACCTTCTCGGTCTGTACCCGAGGCTGGGGTTACACAGCCACATGCCTGCTTGATCTCCCGAAAAGAGATCTTAGGAGTCGGTAAGGGGACATCTTTTTACATAGGTGGAGGAGCTTTTCTATCATCACTGAATCCCGGGTGATTTTACCATATGCCATACACCATTCGGATGCTCACCACTCTCTCCCTGGCATAAATCTTGCTCTTACATGAACTGTACACTTTCGTGCACTTTGCATTTTGGACTTTACGTGGTTTATTAATAATTTTTTTTTTGGTTATTATTGTGTGGGTCATATTATCACTGTTATAATTCACGCACAGAAATCTGTACTTTTCAAGATGTATCCATTATCTCATTTGTTTTATGTCATTCATTGCAGCGCAGCCTTTTAATTTTTTGATTTGTACAACAAATGGATGTGTCTCACATTGCATGGTTGCAGCTTGTTCACATATAACTTTTCACTTGGGGATAGCGCAGTATTTTTTTCAGCATACACACCACAACGGCTGTGGGTTTGACTCTCATGTTGGGGGTCATATTGTCTATAAATGTGGGACTAGCAGCAGTGGATGGACACCCCAGATGATGTCCTTTGCAGAAGAAACGCGTCAGGACGATCCCCACTGCTGCCTTTTTCGATTTTAACCAGCGCTGTTTTATACATATCCATGTGAGTGGTTTCGTATTTTTAACAACTGTGGTTTATTTTATGGAACTACGCTATGTTCATTTGTTTCCTCTTTGGTACTCTGCAACTGCCCGTAGAACTTTGAGCGTGGATCCACTCCTGGCATCACATTCTCCAAGATTCTATTTGGCGGTTATTCATATGTAACACCCTGACGGTACCATACAAGGGTCCATTTGATGTAAAAGCAAGCCTGTTTGACACACAGTGCGTATGCCCTAGTGTGTTCAAACCATCTGGTAAGCCTCCCTATATTCGGTGGTGGTTTCTTCACAAGTTCAAATTCACCTTTTCAAGATTTTTTTGGTGTCCCATGGTGCACAGATTTATCATTTCATCATCTATGGAACTTTTTTTCATCACAACAATATAGACTGTGTTTTTCACATATGCACACTATCATGTTTGGGCATGTTATTCATGTGTTATTGATGTTTATTGTGGACATTAATCTACTCATTAGATGTATGTGGCCCTTTCAGTGATAAAAATGTTTTCTGTATTCATTTTTTGCATGGTTTGTACCGTGCATCGTGAACTTTAGCGCTACACTTTTATTTACTAGTCTTTGTCTACCATTTTTTCCATGTGGTGTGTTAGCTGCTAATGGTGTGAGCAGCGCAGAATTTGTTTTTTTTTTTTTGGGACTCCGGCCAGACGGTGGATGTGCCGGCTGGCTGCTCGGGTCTCCCGGTGGGACGGGAGACCCGGGCAGAGTGGCGGAAGAGGGGGTCGTCCCCTCCCACTCCTTGCGATAACGGTCGAGTTGCTGCAACGGTTGTCTTCACCTGCAAGCCGACAGACAGCTCTAAAAAAACAGTATCGGTGTGAAGCCTGCAGCTGCAGGTATCATACCGGTACCACCACTTCCTCAAAATGACGCACAGGTATGTCGTTTTGCTGGAAGTGGTTAAAAGGAAAGTCAAAACTATTCAGGGAAAAAAAACCAAAAAAAATCTTTTGAACTAAGAAAGAGAATTTTACTTGACACAAAAGACAACGCCTAAATTTAGATATGGGTATTCTTACTCATTATCCAACAGTTTTACAACCCCCTCTGTGACTGTCATCCCCCCCCCCCCAGTCTATAGCTTTCCCTCTGTCTTATTTCACCAACTATGCTAGTTTTACCATTACAATTTACATTTGTGTGCGTTCGCTTTTCCTTTCCCTCAGAGATGTTTTTAACATTCTGCTAAAACCTTTATGAAATCAGTTAAACTAGTACTGCTTGGACCTAGGAGACATACCCTGAAAGCTTGTCCTGAAAAATTGTATGTTAGCTCAAATAAAAAAAAAAAAATATCACGGACAGCACTCAATTGTTTCTGTCGCAAGTGTACTAATATGGCTGCAATCACCTTAGCCTCCCAGTTAACTTATGTTTAAAACTGGTTTCATTAGGATGCTCCTGACCCCTCCACCACTCTATTGTTAGCTTTTCAGGAGACCTCTAGGGAGTTTAACCGGTTCAATACAGGGCATTTTCACCCCCTTCCTTCCCAGACCAATTTTTAGTTTTCAGCGCTGTCGCACTTTAACCACTTAACAACCGGCCCATAGCCGAATGACGGCTGCAGGGCGGTTGCTTAACTCTGGGAGGACGTCATATGACGTCCTCTCAGAATTCCCCTCTCGCGCGCCCCCTGGGGCGCGCACCCGAACACATCCCGGTAAAACGCTGATCGCGGCCATTTACCATGAGATCGCGCCGTCAAATGACGGAGCGATCACATGTAAACAGACTGGCGGCGTCTGATGACGCCGGTTCCTCTCCTCCCCTCCTGTGTACCGATCGGTACACTGTGGAGGAGAGGGAGATGGATGGATGTCTGCAGCGCTGTGGGCTGGTTGTGTAGTGCCCACAGCGCTGCACAGAGACATCCAACCATCCATGCTTAGCCATCCCCACTACTCTGCAATACTCTGCTATGCCCCACCTTACTCTGCAATACCCCAATATTACTCTGCAATACCCCCACATTGCTCTGCAATACCCCCACATTACTCTGCAATACCCCACAATACTCTGCAATACCCCGCAATACTCTGCAATACCCCGCAATACTCTGCAATACTCTGCAATACCCCACAGTACTCTGCAATACCCCGCAAT
The DNA here is from genome assembly GCF_042186555.1 of Aquarana catesbeiana. Taxonomy (NCBI): domain Eukaryota; kingdom Metazoa; phylum Chordata; class Amphibia; order Anura; family Ranidae; genus Aquarana; species Aquarana catesbeiana. Next base: position 142,888,984 of record NC_133326.1, read on the forward strand.
ACTCTGCAATACTCTGCAATACCCCGCAATACTCTGCAATACCCCGCAATACTCTGCAATACCCCGCAGTACTCTGCAATACCCCGCAATACTCTGCAATACCCCGCAATACTCTGCAATACCCCGCAGTACTCTGCAATACCCCGCAGTACACTGCAATACCCCGCAGTACCCCGCAGTACTCTGCAATACCCCGCAGTACACTGCAATACCCCGCAATACACTGCAATACCCCGCAATACTCTGCAATACCCCGCAATACTCTGCAATACCCCGCAATACTCTGCAATACCCCGCAATACTCTGCAATACCCCGCAATACCCCGCAATACTCTGCAATACCCTGCAGTACTCTGCAATACCCCCCATACTCTGCAATACCCCCCATACTCTGCAATACCCCCCATACTCTGCAATACCCCGCAGTACTCTGCAATACCCCGCAGTACTCTGCAATACCCTGCAGTACACTGCAATACCCCGCAATACTCTGCAATACCCCGCAATACTCTGCAATACCCCGCAATACTCTGCAATACCCCGCAATACTCTGCAATACCCCGCAATACTCCGCAATACCCCGCAATACTCTGCAATACCCTGCAGTACTCTGCAATACCCCGTCGTACTCTGCAATACCCCCCATACTCTGCAATACCCCCCATACTCTGCAATACCCCCCATACTCTGCAATACCCCCCATACTCTGCAATACCCCGCCATACTCTGCAATACCCCGCCATACTCTGCAATACCCCGCCATACCCAGCCATACCCTGCCATGCTGAGCCACGCTCGGCTGTATTCGGCCTCTGTATGTGGCCAGGCTGTGGAAGTCTCACACATGTGGTATCGCCGTACTCAGGAGGAGCAGGAGAATCTATTTCGGGGTGTCATTTTTGGTATATACATGCTATGTGTTAGAAATATTGTATAAATGGACAACTTTGTGTTAAAAAAAAAAAAATACGTTTTAACCACTTCCCGCCCGCCGACTGATCACAATCGCGGGACACCTTGAGCTCGGATGGGGGCGTTTCTATTTGACTGTTAGGATACTTATAGGTGGTGAGTCAGCACGCCGCCCGTGCCCCTGAAAGACGTCACCTCTGACAAACGGCGTAGGGAGGAGCGACGTGCTGACGTCACCACGATCCTCGCTGATCCCGGAAGACACGGGCAGCAGTGTGCAGCCGGCCGGCAACTGAATATGCGATTTGATTTCTACTGCATTGTGAGAGTGATTCTTTTAACTTTTTTAAATAAAGTGTTTAAACTTGTTACGCTATGGGAGCCTTTGTTACTTATCTTTACATGACAAACGAGTGACCATTCGCCATACAGAGGATTCCCATTATAGAAGTTCATGAGTGTCACCTTCTCGGTCTGTACCCGAGGCTGGGGTTACACAGCCACATGCCTGCTTGATCTCCCGAAAAGAGATCTTAGGAGTCGGTAAGGGGACATCTTTTTACATAGGTGGAGGAGCTTTTCTATCATCACTGAATCCCGGGTGATTTTACCATATGCCATACACCATTCGGATGCTCACCACTCTCTCCCTGGCATAAATCTTGCTCTTACATGAACTGTACACTTTCGTGCACTTTGCATTTTGGACTTTACGTGGTTTATTAATAATTTTTTTTTTGGTTATTATTGTGTGGGTCATATTATCACTGTTATAATTCACGCACAGAAATCTGTACTTTTCAAGATGTATCCATTATCTCATTTGTTTTATGTCATTCATTGCAGCGCAGCCTTTTAATTTTTTGATTTGTACAACAAATGGATGTGTCTCACATTGCATGGTTGCAGCTTGTTCACATATAACTTTTCACTTGGGGATAGCGCAGTATTTTTTTCAGCATACACACCACAACGGCTGTGGGTTTGACTCTCATGTTGGGGGTCATATTGTCTATAAATGTGGGACTAGCAGCAGTGGATGGACACCCCAGATGATGTCCTTTGCAGAAGAAACGCGTCAGGACGATCCCCACTGCTGCCTTTTTCGATTTTAACCAGCGCTGTTTTATACATATCCATGTGAGTGGTTTCGTATTTTTAACAACTGTGGTTTATTTTATGGAACTACGCTATGTTCATTTGTTTCCTCTTTGGTACTCTGCAACTGCCCGTAGAACTTTGAGCGTGGATCCACTCCTGGCATCACATTCTCCAAGATTCTATTTGGCGGTTACTCTGCAATACCCCGCAATACTCTGCAATACTCTGCAATACCCCGCAATACTCTGCAATACTCTGCAATACCCCGCAATACTCTGCAATACCCCGCAGTACTCTGCAATACCCCGCAATACTCTGCAATACCCCGCAATACTCTGCAATACCCCGCAGTACACTGCAATACCCCGCAGTACACTGCAATACCCCGCAATACTCTGCAATACCCCGCAGTACTCTGCAATACCCCGCAGTACTCTGCAATACCCCGCAGTATACTGCAATACCCCGCAATACACTGCAATACCCCGCAATACTCTGCAATACCCCGCAATACTCTGCAATACCCCGCAATACTCTGCAATACCCCGCAATACTCTGCAATACCCCGCAATACTCCGCAATACCCCGCAATACTCTGCAATACCCTGCAGTACTCTGCAATACCCCCCATACTCTGCAATACCCCCCATACTCTGCAATACCCCGCAGTACTCTGCAATACCCCGCAGTACTCTGCAATACCCCGCAGTACTCTGCAATACCCTGCAGTACACTGCAATACCCCGCAATACTCTGCAATACCCCGCAATACTCTGCAATACCCCGCAATACTCTGCAATACCCCGCAATACTCCGCAATACCCCGCAATACTCTGCAATACCCTGCAGTACTCTGCAATACCCCGTCGTACTCTGCAATACCCCCCATACTCTGCAATACCCCCCATACTCTGCAATACCCCCCATACTCTGCAATACCCCCCATACTCTGCAATACCCCGCCATACTCTGCAATACCCCGCCATACCCAGCCATACCCTGCCATGCTGAGCCACGCTCGGCTGTACTCGGCCTCTGTATGTGGCCAGGCTGTGGAAGTCTCACACATGTGGTATCGCCGTACTCAGGAGGAGCAGGAGAATCTATTTCGGGGTGTCATTTTTGGTATATACATGCTATGTGTTAGAAATATTGTATAAATGGACAACTTTGTGTTAAAAAAAAAAAATACGTTTTAACCACTTCCCGCCCGCCGACTGTCATACAACGTCCTTGACTTTGTGCGGGGATATCTGAATAAAGCCTGCAGCTACAGGCATCATTCAGATATCAGCTTTTTCAGCCGGCGATTCCCTACACCATAAGAACGATCATAGCGGCTGTTCCACTGCTTGATCGTTCTTACGGGAGGCGAGAGGGGATGTCCCCCCTCCCGCCGCACTCCGCTGCTTCTACCGACTCACCGCTACGATCGAAGCCAGGATCGTTTTTTTTTTTTATTTCAGGCTTCCCAGCCTAGAGGTAAGATGTGGGGTCTTATTGACCCCATATCTCATTGTAAAGAGGACCTGTCATGCCATATTCCAATTACAAGGGATGTTTACATTCCTTGTAATAGGAATAAAAGTGGTCAAATTTTTTTTTTTGTAAAAAAGCATCAAACAAAAATAAATAAAGTAAAATGAACAATAAAAAAAAAAAAAAAAATTTTAAAGCACCCCTGTCCCTGTGTGGTTGCATGCAGAAGCGAACGCATATGTAAGTCCCGCCCACATATGAAAACGGTGTTCAAACCACACATGTGAGGTATCACTGCGATCGGTAGAGCGAGCGCAAAAATTTTGGCCCTAGACCTCCTCTGTAACTCAAAACATGTAACCAGTAAAAAATTTTAAAGCGTTGCCTATGGGGATTTTTGAGTAGCAAAGTTTGGCGCCATTCCACAAGCGCATGCAATTTTGAAAGGTGACATGTTGGGTATCTATTTACTCGGCGTAACTTCATCTTTCACATTATGCAAAAACATTGGGCTAAATTTACTGTTTTGGTTTTTGTAAAGCACAAAACAGTTTTTTTTTCCAAAAAAAAGCGTTAAAAAAATTGCTGCGCAAATACCGTGTGAGATAAAAAGTTGCAACGACCGCCATTGTATTCTCTAGGGTCTTTGCTAAAAAAAACATATATAATGTTTTGGGGTTCTATGTAATTTTCTAGCTAATAAATGATGATTTTTACATGTAGGAGAGAAATGTCAGAATTGGCCTGGGCACTCCAGAATGCCTGAAGGTGCTCCCCTGCATGTTGGGCCTCTGTATGTGGCCACGCTGTGTAAAAGTCTCACACATGTGGTATCGTCGTACTCGGGAGTAATAGCAGAATGTGTTTTGGGGTGTAATTTGTGGTATGCATATGTGGAGTGTAAGAAATAACCTGCTAATATGACAATTTTGTGAAAAAAAAAAAACCTGATTTGCAAAGAATGACAACTTCAAAAAACTCACCATGCATCTTTCTAAATACCTTGGAATGTCTTCTTTCCAAAAAGGGGTCATTTGGGGGGTATTTGTACTTTTCTGGCATGTTAGGGTCTCAAGAAATTAGATAGGCCGTCAGTACTTCAGGTGTGATCAATTTTCAGATATTCGCACCATAGCTTGTGGACGCACCATATTCGCACCATAGCTTGTGGACGCTATAACTTTCACAAAGACCAAATAATATCCACCAATTTGGGTTATTTTTACCAAAGATATGTAGCGGTATAAATTTTGGCCAAAATATATGAAGAAAAATTACTAATTTGCAAAATTTTATAACAGAAATGAAGAAAAATTTATTTTTTTACAGAATTTTCGGTCTTTTTTCTTTTATAGCGCAAAAAATAAAGAACCCAGTGGTGATTAAATACCACCAAAATAAAGCTCTATTTGTGTGAAAAAAAGGACAAAAATTTCATATGGGTACAGTGTTGCATGACTGAGTAATTGTCATTCAAAATGTGAGAGCACCAAAAGCTGAAAATTGGTCTGGTTAGGAAGGGGGTTTAAGTGCCCAGTGGTCAAGTGGTTAAACGACAATTGCGCGGTCTTGCGACGTTGTACCCAAACAAAATTGACGTCCTTTTTTCCCCACAAATAGAGCTTTCTTTTGGTGGTATTTGATCACCTCTGCGGTTTTTATTTTTTGCGCTATAAACAAAAGAAGAGCGACAATTTAAAAAAAACACAATATTTTTTACTTTTTGCTATAATAAATATCCCAATTTAAAAAAAAAAAACATTTTTTTCCTCAGTTTCGGCCGATACGTATTCTTCTACATATTTTTGGTAAAAAAAAAATCGCAATAAGTGTATATTGATTGGTTTACGCAAAAGTTATAGAGTCTACAAAATACGGGATAGATTTATGACATTTAGAAAAAAAAAAATTATTTATTTTTTTTTACTAGTAATGGCGGCGATCGCGATTTTTTTTCGTGACTGCGACATTATGGCGGACACTTTTGACACATTTTTGGCACCATTCACATTTATACAGCGATCAATGCTATAAAATTGCATTGATTACTGTGTAAATGTGACAGGCAGGGAAGGGGTTAACCACTAGGGGGACACGAGGGGTTAATTATGTTTCCTAAGGGAGTGATTCTAACTGTAGGGGGAGGGGACGCACAAGGGGAGGAGACCGATCGGTGTTCCTCTGTACTGGGAACACAGATCGGTCTCATCTCAACTGACAGGACGTGGATCTGTGTGTTTACACACACAGACCCACGGTCCTGCCCGGTTAACTGGCAATCGCGGGTGCCCGGCGGACATCGCGGCCGCCGGGCACACACACCGGGTCCCGAGCAACGCGGTGGGCGCGCCCCCTAGACGGCCAGGAAGCCCAGGTCGTCATATGACGTCCACCAAGGATAGGAGATCCCATCTGTGGACGTCATTTTACTATACGCCGGTAATGAAGTGGTTAAGGATGAGGTTCATTGCCAGTTACCTTCAATGTCAGAAATTCTCCCTTATAGAGGTTTGCTTCTTAGCCTGGAAAGGAAAGCTTCTCTCTGGGGGCGAGGTCTTTCTTACTCCGAACGTGCCATTGTGATGGAATCCTAACTTCAAGGAGCTCTACAATCACCCAGATACGTCCTGGTGGATAGGTAAGGGGATTATCAGGTTTATGTGGAAGGTACCTTCATCTCTTTTAATGTTCTTAAGGAACGGGCTGGTGTGTCTGATAAATTATTTTTTAAATACCTCTTACTGCCGTGCATGCCCAGTTACAGTTACTTAAACCGTTTGTTGAAAATTTGCCCTCATACGTGCGTGATACTATCCACCTGTTACAATCCTTAGAGGGCCTACATGTCTCGCGGCAGTCCCTGCTGGTGGCGATTGATGTGGAGGCGCTGTATAGCTCTATTCCCCACCAGTCGGGGCTCGCCGTGATTAGACATGTTATCACCCAAACACACAGAGATGATAAGAAATTTTGCAAATTCATTATTATGGCTCTAGAGTTCATTCTTTACCACAATGTTTTTTCGTTTGATGGCTCCCATTTCCTCCAGGTACAGGGCGTCGCGATGGGGACTTCGTGCGCCCCGTCCTACGCCAACCTGTACCTGGGGGAATGGGAGCAATCATTCCTCTCTGATGAGTCGTTCAAATCCCACACCCAATATGTAGTGGCGTGGTACCGCTACATAGACGACATTTTGGTGCTGTGGGAAGGCTCCGAAAGGGAATTAAACGAATGCATCAATCTGATGCAACGTAATACGTTCAACCTTAAGTTTACTGTTACCCATAGCCAAAATAGCGTCACCTTCCTGGATACCATTATCAGTAAGAACCCAGATGGGACCCTGTCCAGTGGCCTTTTTCGGAAACCTACCACGGGCAACACCATCTTACAAGCCTCCAGCGCTCATCCTCGACCACTGCTCCGCGCCAATATCTGAGGCTGAGGCAGAATTGCTCGGATCAGCAAACATATTTGATTGAGGCTGCTGCACTCAGAGACAGGCTTCTCCTGAGGGGTTATTCTCATTCTCTCCTAAAAAAAGCATATAAACGAGCTAATAAACCAACGCGTCGTGAACTATTATTCAGTCATCAGAGAAAAATAGAAACGGACCCTACCACTAGGATGATTATGAGGTTTAGTAAACAACATGAATCTGTTAAGTCTATTTTCAACAGACATTGGCATCTACTATACTCTGATCCCACCCTACGCCCACACTTATCCGCACTACCCGCACTACCTGCGATCACCTATCGACGTACCAGTTCCCTGCGGGACCACTTGGTCCACAGCGAATTTGTCAGCGATTCTCATGGTGATCCCTGCAAGAGGTTTGGACTTTCACATGTGGAGGATGCCCCATATGCAGATTTATGAATACCAAACAGAATGTGACTCTCCCCAACGGTCGTCCATATAGACCGTGCCATTTTTCTAACTGTAAGACTGAAGGTGTTGTATGCCTTTTGGTGTGCCAATGCCGACAATTTTATGTAGGTAAGACGAAACAAAAATTTTCACTACGAGCCTCACGACATATTACTGCCATGAGAAAAGCGAACCCCGACTTCCCATTGGGAAGACACGTGGCCAACGAACATCAAGGCAACTTTCCTAATATCTACTTTCTAATTCTCGATAGAGTCCATCCCAGCCCGAGGGGCGGGGATTGGAACAAGGCCCTTTTACAGCGGGAAGCTCACTGGATCATGGACCTTGCTGCCACCTCACCCCCCGGGCTAAACAATCATCTGAGTTACAGACCCTTCTTAGAGGGCTTTTCCTCCGGGGTATGTGAAAAAGATTTATAAGCCCTCCAATTCTAAACCCTTATCCAGTCCAATCTGCTCTCCCTTTGTTTTTGTTGATGATGTGTACTAATAATGACGAGTGATGCTTTATGTGGGGCCAATTGCCTGTTTGCTCATTGATACTTTACCAACATATATTCTCTTTTGTGTCACCCACTACTGTTTGTATCTTTTGTATTTTGTTTTTTCTTGTGCAGCCCTGTATAGATAGCCATACTTCTCATGTATTGAGGCTCTTTGCCGTTCCCGGGTTTTGGCGAGTGGTGTCTGAATCCATCCTGCTGGCCTCTCCCTGTCCCGCCCGGCGCACGGGGGCCTCCCGGGATTCTTTAGTCCCTTGGGGGGCCTCTGTTTGGCGCCGGTCTCACGGGGTGGACGTCAGGCAATTCAGCTGCCTGGCCTCGCCGCGGACTCGTTCGCCTTTTTTGCGTCGGTGAGCTGCGGTTGCATGACCCCTCCCACAGCCCATCGGCTGTGGGGGGTGCCGTGCAGCGACGGCTCAGGGTCCCCCTATCCCATAGGCATCTGAAAGTGATCATTGCGGGTGCGGGGAGGTGATCACATATGGTAATTCTAGGATCACTCCAGACAATCCCATGTGTCTCATATTTTCCTCCCTCCCTTACCATTTCATTATTCACCCCCTAGGCTCCCTTATTTATCTTTCCCACTATATATTGAACCTTCTGTGATTTGTTTGCTGTTCATCTCCTCCTCCGTGGTGGTTGTAGCACTGAGGCAGTGTGTGTGTGTGTTTACGATCACACTAGCGGGGGGAGGAGTTTGACACGTGTCTGTGTTGTTTTCGTTTTGATAGGAGGATGTCGCAAATTTCCACGCTCCTCCGCCGTTGCCATGGCTCCCCCTCTCCTCTTTCCCTGCATGGAGCGGCGTCATGACGTGCGGATTCCGCACGCCAATCAGTGCCGCACCTGTCGGCTCCCCATCTGACTGCTTATTAAGCCCCTGTACACCGAGGCAGTGACACTGTCCTGCTCGGCGGCGGCTTGTAAGGACTCTACGAACAAAGCTCCCCCACTACACAGAGATACAGATCCACGACCAAGACGGTATTTTCGTTCCCTTTCTCTCTTGCTGTTTATATTTGCAGTCTGCTGTAGGCTTCTAGCGGTGCCTGTTGTGGATTGCGTTTTTTGGCAATGTATACTATACATTGCCACACTTAATAAATACTCCTGCATTTTGTGACTAGGTCTTTTTTTGCCTTATATTACAGATCTTGTATTCTTTGGCAACTTTTACCCACTGCAACCTTTCTAGAGCTGCCTGTGCATCTAAGGGTCCTCCGCTCTGTTCTTTGATTTTGGGGTCCCCATCCACGATTTTTGAGAATCCTTGCTTATGTACTATCATTAGGGTACGCCATGCTTTATAAGGCAATTTCACCTGTATGCTCCGCTTAAATGCGGATCCGTATAATGGGTGTGTGGACGGATGTCCACCCAGGGGCCATCCTTTTTTATATTGTCTCCTTTATCAGCAGACGTACATCAACCTATTGGGTGTTTTTTCTTTTTTGTTCAGATGCCCCCTTTTGGTCTTTACTCTACCCGGGTTCCTCTGGGATAGTGCTGCCCCTGTTGAGCCTCACTCTTCTGGGGCCACACAGTGGGACCAGTGTGGACAAGGCGGAGCCAGTAATACGCCTGGCGTTCTTTCGGATGTCTAGGGCGCTTTGCACATACTCGCCCCCGGGATCTTGGCAGCGAGTCTCTGTGACTGAATATGCTAGGGTATGTATTTTTATATTTATTTTCAATTCTATTCTTATCTTTATTTTTATTTTCATTTTTTACTTTTGTTCCAGTTTTCATGTGTTTTGATGTACAATTATACAGAATGGTCTAGGATGCAAACAATATGGTTAATGCATTATGTAGTGTGATTCCTCCTACAAGTTTTCCCTGATGAAGGGATTCTTTAGGTAGTCCCGAAACGCGTAGGCCCAAGGTGGAAGATTACACGAATATATATTCAAATTCTACATCAGCATATTCATATCCTTATTTTATTGTTTATGCAGTGAATTGTATTAGACGTTTTTCATATTGTCATATTTTTGTAATTCTGTATCAATAAAATTGTTTTTTACTACTACGTTGCCTTCAAAGTCCCACCAACTCTTTGAGGGGTTCTCTCTCTTTCTCCATGTCCAGTTACGGTTGCTGGGGGTAGACCGGTCTACTTCCCCTTTGGAACATCTCATGCCAGACCCCGATATTGCCAAATTAGCAATGTTGGAAGGCAACATGGTTTAATATCATATTTCTGGAGTTTCTCTTTCTGGTTGATACCAGGTGACTGGAATGCAACAAGTTGCACATCAAAGCTTTGTAGAACAAAAGCTTGGCTCCTGACCAACTGGTGTGATGGAAATCCTTGATTAGCTCTGCAAGCAAGCTTCAAAAAGGACCATGTCTGACAAAATGATTGATGAATGTTCTGCTACAGAAGATCAAAGGGCAAGCTAAGAACTGCCCCTGGAGGCCACTACAGCAGGATGGATAGAAATACAATATATTAAAAGGACTACCTCTTGGCAATATCTCATTGGACAGGAGGGTAGTGGGGTGTGGTTATGGGTGGTTCTGAATGAATGTGTAAAAAGTGCACACAGAAGGGAATTTGTCCCATTTTCACTCTTGGCTCTTGCCTGGTGGTTCTCTGAGCCTTATGGTTCTCTCTGACCATTTTGAGCCCAGCTCACGAGACAATATCTAGAGGACAGCCTTGCGATAAGCATATTTGATATTCTATTCTTATATGCTTTATAATATTTTCATGTGAACAGTTTCCTATTTTCTTGGGAAATAAATAAGACGTTGTTTTACTAAGCAGTGTTTGTTTTCATAGCTAACCTTATATCATTGTGCTTATCAACAGTAACATTACCAAAGTTTTAATAGACTAGCTAACTATAGGAGCAGAAAAGTTAATACATATATGCAATAGAGGGAATCAGTAACCCTTGGCTAATAATATTTAATTTTAGAATTTATTTCAAGTAACTAGCTTTTATAATGCATTGCAATTCGCAGGTTCACACCCTTTTGTTTCCTCCTATGGGAAATGGCATGCTTACCTTCTTGAGTATGATGATTGGGAAGAGGTTAATGAAACTTCCTTACAGGATGATATCAGTAAGGCTGACAAGTTTATATATTTCAAATTTTTTCACCAATTGCATTATACTCCTAAGCTGAATCACAAGGGGGTGACAGAACAAGCCTGCTGTCCTCAATGTGGGCAAGTTTCTGCTAATGTTTTGGTCTCGTCCAAGATTATCCTCTTGTTGGGCTGAATTGTTTGATATGCTAACTCAGCTTAGTCTACAAGCTCTGAAGACTCCAAAACTTTGCATACTTGGTGTACTTGATAACTATGTCCCACTTACTTGTAATCATATTTTATTTTGTTTGATATTTTTCTATGCCAAAAAAGTGCTTTTGCAGCATTGGAAGGATCCGGCTCCACCCACATTGCGATACTTTATAAACCAGGCGTTGCCATTTGGATTATCCTGCTATTTACTGTTGTTGGGCTCTGCATAGCCGACATTAATGCCATCGCCCTGGTTCAGATTGCAATTGTTTTGTATGTTACAGAAAAAAAACACTTAAACAAACACCTCTAAAAGTTTGGGTACATATAAGAATAGGTTAAATTGATTTTAAACCCCTATTTTTAAGCACATCGAGCAGTTGTTTTATTCACTTATTGAGTATTCAGCTTGTTTATCTTTTAACCCATGCCTATGTTTCTCTTTAAGCTTGTGCCATGACCACTGGCCTAGGTTTTCTGTTTCAGGGTGACTTCTTTCTCATGCAACATCCTATTGAGCCAATATAAAAACAGTGTAGCGCTGGATTGTGAGAAAAAGCGCATATATTGATATATGCGAATATACTAAAACCCGTAAATTTAAGAAGGCTATATGTCACTATTCTAAAGTGATCAAACACACATGTGTGACTCTAAAAAGTGTTCAAATAAACCCATATAGGTATATGAACAGTGAATAATATGAACAAATACGTGTATATGATGTGGATATATTACGTGAACTAGATATCAACGTAAGTGTTCAAATAAACCTATATAGGTATATGAACAGTGAATAATATGAACAAATACGTGTATATGATGTGGATATATTACGTGAACTAGATATCAACGTAAACAACAAAGATCAATACCGTTATGATTGGCAATATGTAATTAGGAAAATATGTCAACCACTTGATGTTGATTATTCCAAAAAAACTTTTTAGTGCTTAACAATATTATAATTATTAGTTAATCATATGCTAAAGACAAAAGACAAAAATACCCAAAAATAGTGAAAAATATATGAATAAAGGAGTGGAAAAGTTAGAACCACCCAAAAAGTTCATATACTACAAAATAAGTGTAGAGTCCCAAACTTGATGAAATTCCAGCATATAATTTCAATTCAGTGTTCCACTGCAACTGTAGCCCATCACCAAGAGAATAAGGCTGGAGGCTTACCAGACAGCCTGCGACCACCCTTATTCAGGGGGGTCTAAACAGGCTCAGTAGAGATGTATGGGTCCAGTAGATCTCACCTAGAAGGGCTCCACAGGAAGATATTGCTTGTGGTCACCGGATACTTTCCAGAGGTGTTCCTCGCTTGGCAAATCGAGGGGTTCCAGGCAAAGTACAGCAGTATTGTCAGCAGGTGCCCCAAAAAGAAAAAAAGGACTCCGATAGTGCAGACCAATCTTACTGCTTTATTTAAAAGGATGCCATCAAATATATATAAAAACAAAACTTCTGGCAGGGGATGGTAACAAAAACAAACTCCACCGCCGTTTAAAATCAAATCGCGCATGCGCGACACGAGCTCACGTTGTGACCCTACGGCCGTTTCGTCACAACTGACGTCATCAGGGGTACGTGGCCACGCTCGCGCATGCGCTATAAATACACAAGCGCCATAGCTTATTCATTGGCTGAGGGAGAACGAGGGCGGACATCAATCCACTGAATCCAGTGCTGTCAATCACTCCAGCACAGTGAGACCGCCCACACATACACACCTCCTCTTTGCTTTAGATAAAGAGAGGTGTTCACCTAGGGCAAGACCGTGTGTTACACTGCCATCTAGGGGTTGAAAAAGAGCAGAACCAAAACATATTCCAAAAAAAATATATAAAATGAATACTTGTTAAATGTGTAAACAAACAAGCACTCTTATAAAAAGGAAATATGTATTGCCCACTACCATCTGGTGGCTGGAAAGAACCACCAGTATGGGACCCATTAAAGTGCATAAAGAGAGGTGTATAAAAATTACGAGTGAATTTAAGTTCTCCATCAGCCAAGACCTATCACAAATTTAAATAAAATAAAAAAATCGGTGAATACAAACATTTTTACAATATGTAAAAAAAAGAATATGTAAAAGAGGGGGTAATGATAATGTATATCCAAAGGGAGGAAACTTTTATTTGTCCAAATATGTCTAAAGATAAATCTAATAAAAAGGAGAGGATGTATATTTATTTCCAAATCATCAACCCAAAAATTCCTTTCAACTGTTGTTAATAAAACAATTAATATCCCATTCTATATTCAACCCATTGGGGGCATGAGAACCAAGTTTGTAGATCCAGCTTGTTTCAGACCTGGAGATGGTTCTTTTTCCATTGCTACCCCGCCAATGGGGAATATACTTTTCAATGCCGATAAACACAGTTCCCTTAGGATTCCTGTCATGTACTGCATCATAGTGCCTAGAGACACTGTGTTTATCGAAACCCTGTTTGATATTGGTAATATGTTCTGCTAGCCTCACGTTAAGTTTCCTAATCGTACGTCCAACATACTCCAACCTGCATGGGCACCTGAGTAAATACACAACACATTTGGTTGTGCATGTGATAAGTGATCTAATGGGGTATGTGGCTCCTGTACCACTAGAAGTAAACTCCGTTATTCTTCTATCCCTTAGTGAGTTGATACTGCAAACATTACATCTCCTGCAGGGGGAGAACCCTTTTAAATCACCAAAAAACGTAGGACGTTTAGGTGGAACAGGAATATTCGGTGCTAGCAGATGCCTAAAACTGGTGGCTCCCCTAAATAAAATTTGCGGTTTATCCGACAAAAGGGGGCCCAAAATTCGATCGTTTTTAATAACAGACCAGTGTTTTTTGATTATCCTTTTAATGGCCCAGTGTTGGCTTGAATAGGTCGTGAGGAAAGCTAACCCAAAGTCCTCCCTGTCCGCTATCTGGGGGGGTTTATCACGTAATAATTCCTCACGCTCCCTATTTCCTATCTCAACAATCAGAGAATCAAGCATAACGGGATCGTAACCTTTGATCGAAAATTTTGATTTTAGAATTAGAGCCTCTCTATGGTACTCATTGATATCAGAACAGTTTCGTCTTAGACGCAGGAACTGGCCCTTAGGTACAGCAGACAGCCAAGATTGATGATGACAAGAATCGAGTGGTATAAAACTGTTCCTGTCTGTTGTTTTAAAGTAAGTCGAGGTGGTAATAACATCATTAACAATGGTGATAGCCAGATCCAAAAAATGGATTTGAGTAGAGCTGGCTTCATGGGTTAGTGTTATGCCTCTATCATTATTATTAAGTACAGACAGAAAAGTGGTTACAGAATTGATGTCACCGTCCCAAATGAACAGGACATCATCAATGAAGCGTCTCCACATAACCAACTGGGGTGGACTGTCCTTTAGTACCACATCCTCCTCCCACTTGGCCATGAAGAGGTTGGCCATACTGGGAGCAAATTTGGCTCCCATGGCCACTCCCTTTGTTTGTAAATAGTGTGTGCCACCATACCAGAAATGGTTATGCTCCATCGAGAAGTCCAGTAGCTCCATCACGAAATTACATTGCGTGATGGAGATACTGGAGTCCCGATAGAGAAAGTGCCGTACAGCCTCATGACCTAAACTGTGGGATATTGATGTATAGAGTGACGCTACATCTGCTGTCACCAGCATATATGTAGCCTTCCACTCTATTCCTCTCAGTATATTAAGGACATGCTTAGTGTCCCTAAGGTAGGAAGGGGTGCCCACCACCAGTGGTTGTAGAAAAAAATCAATATATTTTCCAACGCGTGAGGTTACTGAATCAATACCACTGATGATGGGCCTCCCTGGTGGATTGATCAAGGTCTTATGAATTTTCGGTAATATGTACATTACCGGTAGCCGAGGGGCCAGGGGGACCAAGTACTCCCTTTCTTTTTTATCAAGAATCCCTAAATTATAACCTTTATCAATCAGGACTTTTAGTTCCCGCTTAAAACCAGGGGTCGGGTCAGAAGGTAAAGGAGAGTACGTGTTTGTATCCGAAAGGATTCTTAATATTTCATTGTTATACGAATCATGATCCAGGATTACTATCGCCCCGCCCTTATCCGCGGGGCGTATAACGATGTCCTTCCTATTCATCAAAGCCTCCAAGCCACTTTTAATATTATGTTGAGTCCGTACTGATCTAATGTTTAAATTAGCCAGATCATTCAGTACCAAATCGCGAAAAACAGTAACATTCGGTGCCGTGGTACTGGGAGGGTTAAAGAGTGACGCATTCCTCAATCCTGAATGTGCAACCACAGAAGCCTCTCTACTAAGTTGCCTAGCCGGATTACTTAGAATATATCTTTTTATATTTAATTTGCGCGTGTACTTTTGCACATCAATGAACGTTTGAAACTTATTAAGATTTCGTGGTGGTACAAACTTCAAGCCCTTGCTAAGGGTAGAGAGTTCATCCTTAGAAATTACTTTTGTGCTTAAATTGATAATGCCACTTATATCCTCCTCCTTTTTGGAGTGAAGCTTCCTCCCCCCTCTGCACCCTCTCTTGCATCTCCGTTTCTTTTGTTCCTTCCCTTTCCGACCAACTGAAAATCCCGGTTAGAATGGTTGTTTCCAGTATGTCGGGTCTGGGAGGAATCTAAAGAATTATAATTCCTATTAAAACTTGATATGTTATCATTCATACCATCACGTAAAGGGGAAAATCTGTTCCCTACATTGACCCCATATTGGTCGCGTACCTCATCATTATCACGATAATTTTCCCAGGGCCTCTGTACATGGGAATCAGGAAATGGTTGGTTACCACCACAATTATGGTGGGCCTCCCGATTATTCAATCTCCTCCATGGTAAAGGGGACCGACGTCGTGATCGAGAGGAGGAATTCCTCCTACTTCCTCCACCTCTCCTTTGATGAGGGTGTCCTCGAGATCTCCCATTTCCCCGTAAATGGGGGGAGGGAAAATGACCTTGAGGTGTCTCCACCCTAGTGTTCCCCTGTATGCCTTGGGACACAGACTGAACCTGGGCGCCTGAAATATTATTAGAAGTAATGGGGGTGGGGGGGTCCGTGGAAGCCGGAACTTGCCACTTAAACACCAGGTTGTCCCTATAGTCCTTGGCGTCCCTATTATATTTCCTCCTCTTTTTTATTTTTTGTTCTGACTCCTCCTTGATCAGAAGTGTCTTCAGAGACTCTGATTTACGAGTGTATTCCTGATTCTCTTTAAATGGTGTGAGTTTAGCCTTAATAATATTAATCTCTATGTCCAACATAGAGAGCCTACGTTTCTTTTTGGCTATTAAAAATTGCAAAAACCCCACACCTGCTTCATTAAAATATTTGAACCATTCTGCAAGTTCGTTATCCTCCTTTTGGGGGTTTACCTCCCACCTTAGACTTCTCGGGACCATATTAACTTTTACATACTCTTCTAAATATGCAATATCCCATCTTAGGTGAACCTCAGAAATAGTGAGATTTTTCAATCTGATTTTTCAAAAGGAGGATAACGAACTTGCAGAATGGTTCAAATATTTTAATGAAGCAGGTGTGGGGTTTTTGCAATTTTTAATAGCCAAAAAGAAACGTAGGCTCTCTATGTTGGACATAGAGATTAATATTATTAAGGCTAAACTCACACCATTTAAAGAGAATCAGGAATACACTCGTAAATCAGAGTCTCTGAAGACACTTCTGATCAAGGAGGAGTCAGAACAAAAAATAAAAAAGGAGGAAATATAATAGGGACGCCAAGGACTATAGGGACAACCTGGTGTTTAAGTGGCAAGTTCCGGCTTCCACGGACCCCCCCACCCCCATTACTTCTAATAATATTTCAGGCGCCCAGGTTCAGTCTGTGTCCCAAGGCATACAGGGGAACACTAGGGTGGAGACACCTCGAGGTCATTTTCCCTCCCCCCATTTACGGGGAAATGGGAGATCTCGAGGACACCCTCATCAAAGGAGAGGTGGAGGAAGTAGGAGGAATTCCTCCTCTCGATCACGACGTCGGTCCCCTTTACCATGGAGGAGATTGAATAATCGGGAGGCCCACCATAATTGTGGTGGTAACCAACCATTTCCTGATTCCCATGTACAGAGGCCCTGGGAAAATTATCGTGATAATGATGAGGTACGCGACCAATATGGGGTCAATGTAGGGAACAGATTTTCCCCTTTACGTGATGGTATGAATGATAACATATCAAGTTTTAATAGGAATTATAATTCTTTAGATTCCTCCCAGACCCGACATACTGGAAACAACCATTCTAACCGGGATTTTCAGTTGGTCGGAAAGGGAAGGAACAAAAGAAACGGAGATGCAAGAGAGGGTGCAGAGGGGGGAGGAAGCTTCACTCCAAAAAGGAGGAGGATATAAGTGGCATTATCAATTTAAGCACAAAAGTAATTTCTAAGGATGAACTCTCTACCCTTAGCAAGGGCTTGAAGTTTGTACCACCACGAAATCTTAATAAGTTTCAAACGTTCATTGATGTGCAAAAGTACACGCGCAAATTAAATATAAAAAGATATATTCTAAGTAATCCGGCTAGGCAACTTAGTAGAGAGGCTTCTGTGGTTGCACATTCAGGATTGAGGAATGCGTCACTCTTTAACCCTCCCAGTACCACGGCACCGAATGTTACTGTTTTTCGCGATTTGGTACTGAATGATCTGGCTAATTTAAACATTAGATCAGTACGGACTCAACATAATATTAAAAGTGGCTTGGAGGCTTTGATGAATAGGAAGGACATCGTTATACGCCCCGCGGATAAGGGCGGGGCGATAGTAATCCTGGATCATGATTCGTATAACAATGAAATATTAAGAATCCTTTCGGATACAAACACGTACTCTCCTTTACCTTCTGACCCGACCCCTGGTTTTAAGCGGGAACTAAAAGTCCTGATTGATAAAGGTTATAATTTAGGGATTCTTGATAAAAAAGAAAGGGAGTACTTGGTCCCCCTGGCCCCTCGGCTACCGGTAATGTACATATTACCGAAAATTCATAAGACCTTGATCAATCCACCAGGGAGGCCCATCATCAGTGGTATTGATTCAGTAACCTCACGCGTTGGAAAATATATTGATTTTTTTCTACAACCACTGGTGGTGGGCACCCCTTCCTACCTTAGGGACACTAAGCATGTCCTTAATATACTGAGAGGAATAGAGTGGAAGGCTACATATATGCTGGTGACAGCAGATGTAGCGTCACTCTATACATCAATATCCCACAGTTTAGGTCATGAGGCTGTACGGCACTTTCTCTATCGGGACTCCAGTATCTCCATCACGCAATGTAATTTCGTGATGGAGCTACTGGACTTCTCGATGGAGCATAACCATTTCTGGTATGGTGGCACACACTATTTACAAACAAAGGGAGTGGCCATGGGAGCCAAATTTGCTCCCAGTATGGCCAACCTCTTCATGGCCAAGTGGGAGGAGGATGTGGTACTAAAGGACAGTCCACCCCAGTTGGTTATGTGGAGACGCTTCATTGATGATGTCCTGTTCATTTGGGACGGTGACATCAATTCTGTAACCACTTTTCTGTCTGTACTTAATAATAATGATAGAGGCATAACACTAACCCATGAAGCCAGCTCTACTCAAATCCATTTTTTGGATCTGGCTATCACCATTGTTAATGATGTTATTACCACCTCGACTTACTTTAAAACAACAGACAGGAACAGTTTTATACCACTCGATTCTTGTCATCATCAATCTTGGCTGTCTGCTGTACCTAAGGGCCAGTTCCTGCGTCTAAGACGAAACTGTTCTGATATCAATGAGTACCATAGAGAGGCTCTAATTCTAAAATCAAAATTTTCGATCAAAGGTTACGATCCCGTTATGCTTGATTCTCTGATTGTTGAGATAGGAAATAGGGAGCGTGAGGAATTATTACGTGATAAACCCCCCCAGATAGCGGACAGGGAGGACTTTGGGTTAGCTTTCCTCACGACCTATTCAAGCCAACACTGGGCCATTAAAAGGATAATCAAAAAACACTGGTCTGTTATTAAAAACGATCGAATTTTGGGCCCCCTTTTGTCGGATAAACCGCAAATTTTATTTAGGGGAGCCACCAGTTTTAGGCATCTGCTAGCACCGAATATTCCTGTTCCACCTAAACGTCCTACGTTTTTTGGTGATTTAAAAGGGTTCTCCCCCTGCAGGAGATGTAATGTTTGCAGTATCAACTCACTAAGGGATAGAAGAATAACGGAGTTTACTTCTAGTGGTACAGGAGCCACATACCCCATTAGATCACTTATCACATGCACAACCAAATGTGTTGTGTATTTACTCAGGTGCCCATGCAGGTTGGAGTATGTTGGGCTTACAATTAGGAAACTTACGTGAGGCTAGCAGAACATATTACCAATATCAAACAGGGTTTCGATAAACACAGTGTCTCTAGGCACTATGATGCAGTACATGACAGGAATCCTAAGGGAACTGTGTTTATCGGCATTGAAAAGTATATTCCCCATTGGCGGGGTAGCAATGGAAAAAGAACCATCTCCAGGTCTGAAACAAGCTGGATCTACAAACTTGGTTCTCATGCCCCCAATGGGTTGAATATAGAATGGGATATTAATTGTTTTATTAACAACAGTTGAAAGGAATTTTTGGGTTGATGATTTGGAAATAAATATACATCCTCTCCTTTTTATTAGATTTATCTTTAGACATATTTGGACAAATAAAAGTTTCCTCCCTTTGGATATACATTATCATTACCCCCTCTTTTACATATTCTTTTTTTACATATTGTAAAAATGTTTGTATTCACCGATTTTTTTATTTTATTTAAATTTGTGATAGGTCTTGGCTGATGGAGAACTTAAATTCACTCGTAATTTTTATACACCTCTCTTTATGCACTTTAATGGGTCCCATACTGGTGGTTCTTTCCAGCCACCAGATGGTAGTGGGCAATACATATTTCCTTTTTATAAGAGTGCTTGTTTGTTTACACATTTAACAAGTATTCATTTTATATATTTTTTTTGGAATATGTTTTGGTTCTGCTCTTTTTCAACCCCTAGATGGCAGTGTAACACACGGTCTTGCCCTAGGTGAACACCTCTCTTTATCTAAAGCAAAGAGGAGGTGTGTATGTGTGGGCGGTCTCACTGTGCTGGAGTGATTGACAGCACTGGATTCAGTGGATTGATGTCCGCCCTCGTTCTCCCTCAGCCAATGAATAAGCTATGGCGCTTGTGTATTTATAGCGCATGCGCGAGCGTGGCCACGTACCCCTGATGACGTCAGTTGTGACGAAACGGCCGTAGGGTCACAACGTGAGCTCGTGTCGCGCATGCGCGATTTGATTTTAAACGGCGGTGGAGTTTGTTTTTGTTACCATCCCCTGCCAGAAGTTTTGTTTTTATATATATTTGATGGCATCCTTTTAAATAAAGCAGTAAGATTGGTCTGCACTATCGGAGTCCTTTTTTTCTTTTTGGGGCACCTGCTGACAATACTGCTGTACTTTGCCTGGAACCCCTCGATTTGCCAAGCGAGGAACACCTCTGGAAAGTATCCGGTGACCACAAGCAATATCTTCCTGTGGAGCCCTTCTAGGTGAGATCTACTGGACCCATACATCTCTACTGAGCCTGTTTAGACCCCCCTGAATAAGGGTGGTCGCAGGCTGTCTGGTAAGCCTCCAGCCTTATTCTCTTGGTGATGGGCTACAGTTGCAGTGGAACACTGAATTGAAATTATATGCTGGAATTTCATCAAGTTTGGGACTCTACACTTATTTTGTAGTATATGAACTTTTTGGGTGGTTCTAACTTTTCCACTCCTTTATTCATATATTTTTCACTATTTTTGGGTATTTTTGTCTTTTGTCTTTAGCATATGATTAACTAATAATTATAATATTGTTAAGCACTAAAAAGTTTTTTTGGAATAATCAACATCAAGTGGTTGACATATTTTCCTAATTACATATTGCCAATCATAACGGTATTGATCTTTGTTGTTTACGTTGATATCTAGTTCACGTAATATATCCACATCATATACACGTATTTGTTCATATTATTCACTGTTCATATACCTATATAGGTTTATTTGAACACTTACGTTGATATCTAGTTCACGTAATATATCCACATCATATACACGTATTTGTTCATATTATTCACTGTTCATATACCTATATGGGTTTATTTGAACACTTTTTAGAGTCACACATGTGTGTTTGATCACTTTAGAATAGTGACATATAGCCTTCTTAAATTTACGGGTTTTAGTATATTCGCATATATCAATATATGCGCTTTTTCTCACAATCCAGCGCTACACTGTTTTTATATTATTTAGTTTGTATGCCCCTGTATTTGGGTTATTGTGTTTTAGCTGCAGGATTTCCTTCACGGTTTTTTTATCATTAGTTCTCATATTCATATTGAACACCGAGCGCAATTTCTTTTTCCCCATTTTTGCTTATCCTATTGAGCCACCCTTCTGAACAGACTGGCACCAGATTGTTCTATCCACTAACAGACAACGTGAAGATAATCAGCGGCACAGAGGGCAGGAGCAGCAGCATTGAAAGTTGTAAATCACAGGTGCTGAGGTACTTAACTTGTTAAGCCAAAAACCCTAAGGGTTGAATACTACTTTACATTATTAAATGTCTTACATTTATTTCTTTCTTAGATCCCCCCAAGACCACCCAAAAATCTACTTCCCTGACAGCAGGCAGAAGAGGATTGCTGATTTCTGTGTGAAAGTAGTGGTCTGGCTCTAGCAGTCCATCTCCTGGGTTTAAGGCTACAAGGAGGGTGTTTGCTATCAACAGATACGAACATGTCTGTTTTTCAAATGTAAAACATTTAGTTGCACGGGTTGATAACTTTGTTTTCTGCACCGACAGTAACAGATTATCAACAAAAAAAACATTGGATACCACCAATAGGTGTTATTCTGCAGCAAAGAATGGACTGGCAGCATGATGAACTGACAGATACACTTATTGTTTTTTTGAGGAATTAGTTTATTCTAGGGAAATCCATCTACAACTGTTAAGTTTAGTTGTTGAGCTATGCCCCTGTATACTAAATAGAGGCTGGATACAATTGGGAACGGCCCTAGTAGCTGACCTGTGTGAATTATAAGGCGCATCTTGAGCCGCTGAATATTAAGTCTACATGGGGTTACCCTACCCTTCTCCTCCCCCTCCTAGGTTAGTCATTCCTGCCTGTCTTTGGTCCACCTTGGTGTGTTGGTGCACAATATGGTTCCTGTGACCCCCTGTTTCCACCTGAGAGACTTTGGACACAGTCATTATACTGTCTTAGAAGCATAGGATTCCACCACCATCTTGTCCCGAAGAAGTAGTATATTCCACAAAACACATTGCCGTAACAATACAAGGAGGAGACCCACGATAGACATTCCTCACAAGTAATTGTAAAAGCATAGAACTTATAATTTGTAGGTGCATGACCCAGATTTTGGGTGGTGCTGATTACAAGAACTGTCATTTTAAATCATTTTGTACAATTAATTTAAAGATGATTAATAAAAGTGTATGATTTTTATACAATAAAATGTGTGCCAAGTTCATTTTTTGCTGTGATACACCACCTATCGGTGGCCTCCACTTTTTTTTGGATATACACATGAGGTGGTATAGTGGGAGTACAAATAACCTATTGACTGTTTTGGGTTAGCCTTAAGGAAAAGGCGTTCAGATGTACTGTTACATATGCAAATAGGACAGCTATGCAAGAGAAACACATTACACTAAAAAGAAATGGCCACTCCAGAGAATTTGGTTCCAGGAAAGAAAACATGACACATGAGACACTTGTTGACCTAACAAAGACATTTTTGCCCCACTTCCTATAAAACTCAGACTGATGTCAAATTTTGTGACCGATGAACAAGCAAGATGAAAGTTATCGTTAGGCAAGATAGAGGTTTCCAAGAATAACTGATGCCAAGACTAGGAAAGGCTTTTGTTGGTCCACAGAGCAGATAGATCTTCAAGCTGCTTGTTGATGTGTTAGAGAAAATGGCCTAGAAAGCATTTCAAGGACATCATTGAGAATTTTCTTGGCAACTACAGGGCACCAAACTACATTCAGTTGGTTAACAAATTTCCCACAACATACAAGACCAGGCAATGCGATATGAAGCTCCGATTTCAGGATTTACACTTTGGACTTCTTTCTCAAAAATCTAGGAGCAGTCCATGACAAACATGGTGAAAGGTTTCAGCAGGACATTAGCACAATAAAAAAAAAAAAGGTATTAAAAGCAGCTCGTATTTATCAATAATGACTATTGTTGGACACTGCAGCAAGATGCACCTGAGTACAAACAAAAATCAGCAAGAAAACACGTCAGTCCTGTTGAACTCATGCAGTGGGTTAGACACAAGATTAAATACAATATAGTCATTAAAGTTAATGTCAAATTTCTCAAGATTTTAGTATAATACATTTATTCTGCAGTTGTGATGAGGTCTGTCATAATCAGAAAGCAAAACCTTTGAAAAATGGCTGTCCAGTGTAACCCATTGTCTAGGAATACTCTGTCTGTTTCCTGTACAAATAAGATAGCCCTGTCCTCATCTGAAGGTGGCAGCTTATAACCCATGATCAATATTTAAATAGGTCTGTGTCTTGTACAGTACAATTAGGAAAACAAGACATCTCAGCTATTTTTCCAAATCTCAGTCAACAAGCTTTGCCAATTTAGCCTCCTTTTCAGTTCTTGAATCCTGGTATGGTCTTCGGTTGTAGTCCCTCCAAGTTCTAGCAGGTTTCTGAATTTAGAGATGTTGTCCACTTCACTTGCTGCCCAGACTGTCTATTTGCATTAACAAGCAGGTATACCCTAAGCGTAGGCTTCTTACCATCTGAAAATAAGTGCCATTACATTCCCACAGAAGACATTTGAAAATAAATAATAATTTGGTGTCAAATTTAACAAGTTTAAAAAGCACAAATACATTAAAGAGGAAAAACCGACACACAAAAATAAGGAAAGTAGTCCCAGTTTATTAGAGACAGGCACACCGCTTTCACAAAAACAACAAGTTAATTCTCATAAATCAGAGAATGGGTCTGATAAAAGTCACTATAAAAATGAGAAAGACTTCAGCTTCCACAATATATACAGTATATATCCAAATTTGAGCTACACAAACATACTTTTCAGACTCAAAGCACCTATGCAATAAAAATATACCAAAATACAAAAAACAACTCATTTCATTCATAAACCAAAACACATTCTGGCATAGATACTGAACAATGCAAGCATGATAAACATAAATGGTAAACAAAAAAAAAAAAAAAAATTTTTATTTCCTAGAACATTCAGATGAGAAGTATTGTTGCAGTGCAAAAAAACCCATTACAAAACAAAAATTTCCTTGCTAGTTATAAAAAGGCAAATATGAAGTCATCCAACTCAAGTGCTAGTCTAGAAGTTATTAAAGTAGGTGTTTTCTCAAAAAAAAAATAAAAAAAAAAATGGCTGATTTTGTAGTAAAGGATTAGAACCCATCAGGTGTTACTTCTATCCAGAACCTATATAGCCTTACTATTCTGGAGACCAAAATTTAAGGCTGGATTCACACTTATGCATTTTGAGTGCTTTTTGCATTTTGCACTACAGAACGTGTTCCATAGGAAACCATATTAAATGTATTGTAGTGCAAATCTGCGGCATAGGTGTGAATCCAAGAATTAGAGAATATATTTCAAGAGCAGCAGAGGCAACATTTTATTTTCCCAGCAGAGTAGGAAAAGGCTTGCACTTCTGTAAGCAATTATTTGCTACGGGTCCCTGTTGCGGATTTTCATATTTTCTGTTTAGTAACTGCTGTCACTGTGAAAGTGAAGGGGAATCTCTCCAGTGAATGCCCAGACAGCAATAAAAACCCTGACAGGGGTTCTAATCCTTAAGGTTTTGGCTTGAAATATACTTTAAAAACTCAGGGTAAACTTGACATTTTCCATGTATTGCATTTAAGATTAATATAACTATTAAAATAGGGCATTGGTGGCTATATCATAGCTGCCATTGTTTCAATACAAATACTTTGAAAGTTACAGACTTTAAATTACACCACCTTGGAGATACAGTGTATTAAAATATAACTATAGGCAACACCCCCCCCCCCATTTTGGAAAGAGCAAGGGAGGGTTATAACCCCCCGTCAGATTTTTTTTTTTTGCCATCCGTGTCCCATTGCAAAGATTTCCCTTCACTTCCTATCCCATAGCCAAACAGGAAGGGGCAAATTAAGGGAATTCCTTGGGGACCCCCAGGTCACCAGAACTAGTGTCCCCATTGTAAGATTTCCCCTCTATTACTTTTCTGGGGACAACCAAAAATTTGGGATTTTCTTTACTTTCACTTTTACTAATGGTAAACAGGAATATTGAGGGTGAATCTCCTTAAAAAGGCACAGACAGCAATAGAAACTGACAAGCAATCTAATCCGGCTCCACTCTATCCAAAACTATAAAAAAAAAAAAAAAAAAAAGTTTTGCCTTTAGGTATACTTTAACAAAAACAGGTAAATTTATTGATAGAATGTAAAACATTTTACATGTTTAAAAACACCAACCCAGTCATAAAATAAGCATAGTTTAGTTGACATGTGTGTTACACAAATCACATACTATTTATTCATACTGCAAGATGGCTAAAGAGTTCTTTTCATGGCAATGGCAGTGAAATAGGAGGATATGCATTATTCATTATAATCATGTGATTATATGGATATGCATCATTCATTATAATCATGTGACGATAACATATTGTAAAGTACCAAACTCATGCAGACCCGGTTTTAACTGATTACATAAAAGATAAACCATCCACAAGTTCAAACGTCAAAAGGAAATCTCAAAATACACAAAGAAGCAAAAAAGGAGGGTCACATAATGGGTAGGGGGTCTCCTAGCAGGGCCAAAAAAAAAAAAAAAAAAAAATCTTAAATAGCCAATGGATTTCCCTGTGCAGCTAGCACCTGCCCCCACAATGTTTTTTTTCACTTTCTGGAAAACATTGTGGGAAGCAGGTACTCATTGCACTGGGGAATCCATTGGCTGTAAAGGGAAAGCCATCAGCTATTAGGATCTTTGATGACCCTGCTAGAAGGCCTGCTACCCATTATCACACGACCCTCCTTTGCATTTTCTGTGTATTTTGAGATTTCTTTTGGGGAACTTTTGGATAATTTCTATGCCTATGAAATGTGTTAAAAGTCTAGATCAGTTTGATGCTTTATAATAGGTTATCAATACATGAAAGAATATGCATATCAGCCATTTCACTATAGTCCTGATGAAGCATGAGAAAAACACTGACCATCTTGCAGTGTGAATACATAATTTATGGAAAATATATGGTATACAAGATGTACACCATACTTATTTCATGACTTTAAAAAAGGGTTTTACATTACAGAAGTACATTTTGCAATTTTATAGTTTGCTCTAATATTCAATACATGAAAAAGGAGGATATCCATAGGATAAACTGCAAACTGGAACCAGAAGAGTTTAGAGTTTGCGAATATATCGTTTTAGAAATTACTTGCCAAGGCACCAACATGAAGTTCACCTAGTGAACACAACTCCTCAGAGAAAGCATGTCCACCAAGTGCTCACAGCTTAATTGAAAGCTTTGGCACTATGAACTACTGGGCCTCACCAACACCAACCACAACAGACAGTAGAGAAAACTGCCATATTCCTATACACCACCAGTCATTTGTTATAACCCTTTTACCCTTTTGAAGACGTTGTCAGTGAATGAATTTGAAGGTCTCTGTTCTAATCATGTAGAGGATTCTGAACATGGATTTTATAAATATGCTTCATAAATAAAATAGCATTATTAGTGGTTGCCAAAAATCCACAATATATTCACTCCAGATAAACCAAGGTTGACTCTCCTAGAGTTTGGGGGGGAAAAAAATGAAAACTGTAAAAAAACACAAATTCAACCACTGCATGATTCTTCTAAAACAAAAAAGGAAAACAAAAGCAAACAACTTTAAATACAAATTATAGAACACATTTAAATACAAAATATGTTTACCATGTACACAAAATAGATCTATATATTTCGCAAGTATTGAGGTCCAGTCTGCACTTGTCAATCTGGCTCATCACAGAAAGTGGATACTGCCATGGTGAGACACCGGCAGTGTCCAGAGTGTTTGGTACTTAATGCTGCAGAAAACACCATCTCAGGAGTAGCACTTTTTTACACATGTAAATGAATGGCACTTAAAATTGATGTAAACCCTTAGATATACCCAGTGAAGTGAACAGCCTCAGATAATACAGAGATAAAACAAATCTCCCTACATAAGTTTTACATGTATATTTACGGTCTTCAGCTTTATATACCATTTAGAAAGTGCATGCCCCGTTAGAATGTTCTCTTCCTGATTCACCTGTGGGTGTGGATTCTTGCCATACACAGACAACTGATTGGAGGAAAGGCACACACCCCCACTCTGCATAGGCAGAGACTTGCAGAGCTGTGCTGTGACTAGACCAGCTCTCTGCTAATCTATTTATAGCACCCACCCTGACACAAAATTCAGGCTGGTTTTATCACAGTTGGAGAACATGTCAGAAGTTATCATGCTGATAACAGAAGAAAGCCACGGGACTTAGGGCTTTGAAGAGAGATAAGAAAACATTGCAGATATAAAGTTGTGCTCATAAGTTTACATACCCTGACAGAATTTGATTTCTTGGCCATTTTTCAGAGAATATGAACGATTACACAAACTTTTCCTTCACTCATGAATAATAAATGGCTTTAGTCAAACACTAACCGTGTTTACTCTTTTTAAATCATAATGACAACAGAAACTAGCCAAATTACCCTGATCAAAAAAAGTTTACATACCCCAGTTCTTAATACCGTGTACCATTTAATATCAATAACAGCTGTTGGACATTCTAATATCTGTCAAAGTACGTCCTGGCTGATGAATGCAAAATGTTCCTCCAGTATTTTTTGATAACATACTGCATTCATCTTGCCATCAATTTTTATCAAATTTCCTGTGCCTTTGTAGCTCACACATCCCCAAAACATCAGCGATCTACCTCCATGTTTCACAGTAGGAATGGTGTACCTTTCATCATAGGCCTTGTTGACTCCTCTCCAAATGTAGCGTTTATGGCTGTGGCCAAAAAGCTCAATTTTGGTCTCATCACTCCACATGACTTTGTGCCAGAAGGTTTGAGGCTTGTCTGTGCTGTTTGGCGTATTGTAAGCGGGATACTTTGTGGCATTTGCGTAGTAATGGCTTTATTCTGGCGACTCGGCCATGCAGACCATCTTTCCTCAAGTGCCTCCTTATTGTGCATCTTGAAACAGCCACACTACACGTTTTCAGAGAGTCCCGTATTTCACCTGAAGTTATTTGTGGGTTTTTCTTTGCATCCCGAACAATTTACCTGGCAGTTGTGGCTGAAATTTTAGTTGGTCTACCTGACTGTGGTTTGGTTTCAACAGAACCCCTCATTTACTACTTCTTGATTAGAGAGTTTGAACACTGCTGATTGGCATTCTCAATTCCCTGGATATCTTTCTATATCCCTTTCCTGTTTTCTACAGTTCAACTACCTTTACCCGCAGATCCTTAGACATTTCTTTTGCTTTCCCCATGACTCAGAATCCAGAAACCTCCGTGCAGCACTGGATGAAAGATGCAAGGGTCTGTCAGGAATCCAGAAACTCATTGACCTTTTATACACACACTAGTTACAAGCAAACAGATCACAGGTGAGGATGGTTACCTTTAATAGCCATTCAAACCCCTTTGTGTCAACTTGGGTGCATGTTATCAGGCCACAATCACCAGGGTATATAAACTTTTGATCAGGGTAATTTTGGTAGTTTCTGTTGTCATTATGATTTAATTAGAGTAAACACAGTTGATTGATAATAAATGGCTTCAGCCAAACACTAACCATGAGTGAGAAATGTTTGTTTTATCATTCATAGTCTCTGACAAATGGCCAAGAAATCATAAATTCTGCCAGGGTATGTAAAACTTATGAGCACAACTGTATGTGACCAGCTTGAATTTCATGAATCAGGTTTACATCCACTTCAAGTTTTTTTGGATTTCTGAAACAAACGAGTGCTAGAGGAATTTTGAGTTTCCTGTAAATTCCATATCTTGAAGCACAGTACAGAACACAGGCAATTTATTCATACAATCATGTGTTAGAAGCTTGTCTCTTTAGGTGACTGGGCAAGCTTTTGAGGACGTGCACCCTGGGGCACCTCCCCTATAACCCTGCCTTACTCCAAGAATCCTCAGTTTTGCAGAGTAACAAGGAGAGTGTCCTGTACCATACACCAAGATATGGTATTTACAGGCAAGTCAAATTCCTCATCTTAATAGTACAGTACAGGACACAGGCAAAGTACAGTGCCTTTAAAAAGTATTCATACCCCTTGAGATTTTCCACATTTTGTCATGTTACAATCAAAAACGTAAATGTATTTTTATTGGGATTGTATGTGATAGACCAAACACAAAGTGGTACATAAAATGTGAAGTGGAAGGAAAATGATCGTTTTCAAAATTTTTTTATAAATAAATATCTGAAAAGTGTAGTGTGCATTTGTATTCAACCCTCTCGAGTCAATACTTTGTTTACTTTGGGTATGTCTGCACATCTAGAGTGAAATTTTTGCCCATTCTTCCTAGCAAAATAGCTCAAGCTCTGTCAGATTGGATGGAGAGCGTCTGAACAGCAATTTTCAAGTCTTGTGACAGATTCTCAATTGTATTTAGGTCTAGACTTTGACAGTGCCATTCTAACACATGAATATGCTTTGATCTAAACCATTCCCATTGTAGCTCTGGCTGTATGTTTAGGGTTGTTGTCCTGCTGGAAGGTGAATCTCCACCCCAGTCTCAAGTCTTTAGCAGACTCTTAACAGGTTTTCTTCTAAGATTGCCCTGTATTTGGCTCCATCCATCTTCCCATCAACTCTGACCAGCTTCCCTGTCCCTGCTGAAGAAAAGCATCCCCACAACATGATGCCACCACCACCATATTTCAAGGTGGGGACGGTGTGTTCAGGGTGATGTGCAGTGTTAGTTTTCCACCACACATAGTGTTTTGCTTTTAGGCCAAAAAGTTAAATTTTTGTCTCATCTGACCACAGCACCTTCTTCCACATGTTTGATAGACCATCCTGCAACAAATCCGCAAGCCAAAAGGCTGGAAGGAAGCACCTGAGTACTTTATAAGGGTTCTACGCAGAAGTGTGTTAAAGTGTGCAATTAGTGGTGTGTTGTAACGCCTGAGGAAGAAGGTAATCCTTCGAAACGCGTCAGCCAGCAGTGGTTCGCACGTCCTCTTCAGGATCTGGAAACTGCTATCAGACGGATTGTCACAAGCCAAAGATTGTTACAGTGTGGTTTTCTTTCCATCTTTGTGAGTAATTTGATATATTAGAAGAAAAAAAATGTTAAAAAAAGGATAATGCACAAGGCTGGTGCACCCTCTTTTTTCTATTCTCTTTTTTGACTGCTAGGATATCCCTAGTGCAGCAAGGCCTAAAGATACTATCCATTCTGAACTTTGGATTGCCTGGTTAACACATTCAAGCACAAAAGTATTTGTTTTGCTACACCTGATCATCCACCTGAGACAGAACTCAGATTCAGTGCTTCCGAGACAGAAGCACTGAACATGGTGGTAGCAACACAGCATCAAGGCCAACATGCCAAAAAAATAAAAATAAAAATATATGATAAAAGTAGAACCCCACTACAAAGTTGCCTGCTAGACCTTTCACCCAAAACTGGCATCCACAAAAAAGGTGTGAACACCAGCTTAATAGAACTTAGTAAACGTGTGAGGAAAAGACCAGGCAGCAACCTTAAACACATGAACAGCAGAAGCTTGATGTTGAATAACTCAGGAAGCACTGACACTCCTGGTGGAATAGGGCTTGACTGGCAGGCCTGTATGGTAGAGTGGACATACGGAAGCCGTTCCTCAGTAAAAAGGCACATGACAGCCCGCCTGGAGTTTGCCAAAAGGCACCTGAAGGACTGACCATGAGAAATAAAATTCTCTGGTCTGATGAAACAAAGATTGAACTCTTTCGCCTGACTGGTAAGCGTCTTGTCTGGTAAGCGTCTTGTCTGGTAAGCGTCTTGTCTGGTAAGCGTCTTGTCTGGTAAGCGTCTTGTCTGGTAAGCGTCTTGTCTGGTAAGCGTCTTGTCTGGTAAGCGTCTTGTCTGGTAAGCGTCTTGTCTGGTAAGCGTCTTGTCTGGTAAGCGTCTTGTCTGGTAAGCGTCTTGTCTGGTAAGCGTCTTGTCTGGTAAGCGTCTTGTCTGGTGGAAACCAGGCACCGCTCATCTCCTGGCCAATGCTATCTCTACAGTGAAGCATGGTGGTGGCAGCATCATGCTGTGGGGAGGTTTTTCAGTGGCAGGAACTGGGAGACTAGTCAGGATCGAGGGAAAGATGAATGCAGCATTGTACAGAGGCAACCTTGATAAAAACCTGCTCCAGAACGTTCTGGACCTCAGACTGGGTCAACGGTTTCATCTTCCAACAGGACGATGACCCTAAGCACACAGCCAAGATAACAAAAGGAGTGGCTACGGGACAACTCTGAACATCCTTGAGTGGCCCCTGCCAGAGCTCAGACTTGAACCCAATTGAACATCTCTAGAGAGATTTGAAAATGGCTGTGCACCAACTCTCCCAATCCAACCTGATGGAGCTTGAGAGGTCCTGCAAAGCAGAATGGGAGAAACTGGCAAAAATAGGGAAGGAAAGAAAAATAATGAATTTAATCCATTTTGGAATAAGGCTGTAACATAACAAAAATGTGGAAAAAGTGAAGTGCGGTGAATACTTTCCAGATGCACTGTAAAATGTGGTACGAATCATCTGCCTTTACTCAAGATGGCCGTGACTAGAAATGTGAGGGGGTGCTTGCTGAGTAGTTTCTCAGCAAAATAAAGCAAGGAGATATGGATGGATGGGCGAGATTGCTTTGAAATAAATATATATATATATAATAAAAAAAAATTAAATAGTATTTTCAGTTTGCGGTGCTCAGATACAGTTTAGTTCAACAAGAGAAGCTGGAATTCAATTCAAACCATAAAAGACTGAGGACATCT
The DNA here is from genome assembly GCF_042186555.1 of Aquarana catesbeiana. Lineage (NCBI taxonomy): Eukaryota > Metazoa > Chordata > Amphibia > Anura > Ranidae > Aquarana > Aquarana catesbeiana. The sequence goes on from NC_133326.1 coordinate 142,921,352, forward strand.
TGTGGTCAAAAAGAGGCACTGTGGGGCACAGCTCTGGATTAAAATGGAACTTCATCGGAAAAAAGTAAAAGCAACAGCTACAAGTACTGTAGTGGGGGGTTGTTGCAGAGCAAGTAAACATTATCCTTGACTTTTGAGAAATGAGGAAGTGGGAAAATATAGAAATGGTACTTGCCAAGAAAAATACTGTCCAAATGTGCAGAAGGGAGCGAGGAGGTTTAGGATTATGCAGTCTCAAAAAGCAGAGCGGTGGTCCAAATAAAAAGCAATTTATAGAGTATAATGGAAAAAGTACCACAAATTCCATTGAAATGCCTATAAGGCCTCATTCACAGAACCATATTGGCCATTGTATGTCAAGTATCTTGCAGTAAACTATAGCAGGGATCCCAGGTGTGTTCAGACAGCCACAGCTGGGCAGGCCATACCAAGCAACATCAGTTTGTCTGCCAGTGTCCAGAAGTAATTGTTCTGGGAGCGATTAGCTGCACTTCAGAGATAAACAAGAAGCTCTGTGGAAATAAGCCGTTTACATCCAGGGGTGATAATATGTCCCTAACCGCAGGTAATCACTCTCTCTGCAATTACTTCTGGACACCGGTGGACAGCTGCAGTCGCTGTCAGCTTGTCATTGCTTTATAAAGGCTTTGATCGCAGCTGTCCACATACGTCTGGGCTCCTAGCTGCAGTTTTCCATAAGATGCTTGATGCACCAAGGACATGTGAATGAAGCCTAAAAAGTTCTCTTTAAATGTACAGCAGGGTTTTCATGGATGCAAAGAGCATAGCAACACAGCAACAGTTGGGTATTTATCATAGTCAGCTGGAAACTCTGCTTATCTTCAAAACAATCTCCAATTAGACCCCTTTCACATGAACGATCTCTGTTTTGCTGGCGGACCTGATCAGAAGGTCCATGCATGCCTATGGACAGGTGAGTGTAAAAACTGACTTGTGTCAGTTGTGGGGTTTACACCCACTTACCTCTGGATATTATGCAGTCCACTATTAAAAAAAAAAAAAAAAGTGAACGGGATCCGTCCTGTTTAGGCAGATCGGAGGATAGTTAGGTGTAAATGGACAGTGGAATCCGTTTACTCCCAGCTGCCTCTAAAGCGGGGCAGGGCTCTATTCATGTCCGCTTTGGAGAAACTGAGCAGACACAGATGTATGAGCAGATTCCTCCTGATTGGAACAGAATCTGCCCCATGTGAAAGGGGCCTAGGAGCTGCATAGTTGTACAAATACATGCAAGACTGCAGTGTGGCTGCACTTACCCAAGCATCCCCGATTCTTTGGTCTTTATTATATACAGGAACATTAGTAACGTATGATATAAATTGTTCCTTCCCTTAAAATACAAAAAGAAAAAGCCTTTAGGTAATGCAACCATAGTTGATTATTTCATAAGCTTTCATAAGATACAGTGCAAAATGTGGACTTGCAGGTCACCAAGCACATCTAAATAAAAATGTAGGCAACAGTGGAATAAAAACAACATTTAGGGCCGGTTCACATCAGGATCTCACTGGAAAAAGTGTGAGGTTCCAACTCGTGCGTTACCGTGCGGTGCGCTTTTGCAGCCCATTTGAGACATAGACTGCATATTCCACAGGAACGTGAAAAAATAGTGCATGAGATTTGGTGCCCGCAAACAGTTTGTGATTTGCGTTTGGGGTGCCGTTAACAATACATTAATCGCAAGGGCAGTGCATTCAAACGTGGTACAGGAAATGTGAACAGAACGCTCCTTTCCTGTACTTCATTCTGGTGTGAACTGGCCCTTACAAAAGATGCAAGAGAGTACAAGTCCAAACTGTTGAATGTTCAACTAAGAAAGGGTTTCCAAATTACTGGACCGTTTTTTTAACCTTAGCTCTGGAAGGTTTGTAGCATTTTTTTGCTATTCAGCACTGCGCTACTTTAACTAGCAATTATGCGGTCATAATACTGTTATGTTATTTTTTTTCTTACAACACAAATAGAGCTTTCTTTTGGTGGCATTTGATCACCACTGGGTTTTTTTATTTTGCAATATAGATGTAAAGACCAAAAAATTAAAAAAAATGTTCTACTTTGTTATAAAACCTATCCAATAAAATGGAATTTCTTCATAAATTTAGGCCAAAATGTATTCTGCTACATGTCTTTGGTAAAAATAAAAAAAATAAAAATTAAAGTGTATATTTCTTGGTTTGTGTGAATGTTATTTGAAAATTGATCAATTCTGATGTACTGATGGCCTATCTTTTCTTGAGGCCCTTAAAATGGTAGGACAGTACGAGTACAAAATTTAGTAAGGAGCATGGAGAGTTTTTTTGTTGAAGTTGAAATTTTTTTTTTAAATGAAGAAATTACCGTACATTTTTCATAGTTTTTTTTAACATACTGTCACCAGTGCAGTACAGCATCATTATAGGACTGGTGTGGTGGTGATCGGGTACACTGACTGATGACAGTATTGGGGGGGTGAATATTAAAAAAAAAAAAAAAAAAAAAAATGTAGCTTTTTCCATTTTTTTTTTTACATATTGAATCACTTTTATTAAAGTGTCACCATAACAGCACTGTACTACTCTAAAGGGCTGAAAGGGGTAATCTGGAATTTTTTTTTTCATTCATACTTTTCTGTTACAATGATAATCATTGTACCAACATTTTCAACTGTCATGAATGGGTTACATTCATGACAGCTGTGATTACTAGTGATCTGCGATTGGCTACAGCTAACAACATAGTACAGGGTGCTGTGTGTGGCCCTGGTACCATGTAATAGCTGTGGGTCAATCAAAGTATAGGGAAAAGAGCTGTTATGAATGAATTCAGTTATAACAGCTTAGCGATGACATGATCACCGGACCGCAGGTACCGGGATTCACCAACCGCTGTGTCCTGTGGTAAAAGTACTGCGAGTGGTCAGCAAGTGGTTAAGAGGAGTGCGGGATTAAAAAAAAAAAAAAATAAAAAATTTAATACTCACCGAGGAGGATGCGGAAGCGGCAGGCTCAGGCTCTCAACGGCACACTGAAAGGCTGACCCAGCTGCCAGTCAGGCATGTGGGCAGATCCCGATATTGTGGAGACCCCTACAAAGACTTGCCGGGCTCTAGCATCAGCCGATAGTGGGCTTTAGCGCGCTGTCAGGGTTGAATGTATGTCACAGGAGTGCAGAACTAAGTGCACTCTTGTGACCTACAGGAGAAGTATGGTGAAAAGGAGCGTTGGCCATATTTATGTTTTAAATATTTATTTAATACTGGTTCTATTAAGTACTATACGTGGTGTTTGACAAGACTCGGGTTACACAAATATGCAATACCACCTTTTGCCTATGCCTAGAGCGGGCAATAAAGGCAGCATGTTAAAGTGGGAGTAAACTCCCTTGGTTGCTTTTTACCCATTAGGTAAGCCTATAATAAGGCTTACCTATAGGTACAGTAAATATCTCCTAAACGTGAACCATTTAGGAGATATCCACTTGCGAAGCCGTCAGTGACGTCTCTGGCGCATGTGCTCTGAGGGAACAGCATACCTATGCCATTCCTTCAGAGTCCTGTGCCGTGAACGGTGGCACCCCGCGCATATGTGGGAGTGATGTAATCACGACTCAACCAAAGAAGTGGAGCCCGCCAACCTGGAAGGAAGATCGGGTGAAGATGTAAGCCCTGTCAGCGGGTTAAGGCAAGATTAACATAATGTGCTAATTTGCGATGCATTTTAGATTATAACTTTGCCTTGCAGATTATTAAAAAAAAAAAAAAAAAAAGCCAATGGTTTACTACCGCTTTAAAATGGAAAACCAAGCATTTTTTTTTTAATCTTAGGAGATAGTGGGGGAAAAGGTTTTTGTCCTTGGTGAGTAAACACAAAACAGTTCCCCCAGACAAATGGTCGTTTTATTGGTGTCAGTGTCCTCATGGATAGGTTCCTCCTGCTTCCTTTCCCAATCAGAATTTTGGATAGAGTTCCACATTAACAAGCATCTGCCACTGTGGTTTCTACTTGTAGTCTAGGTGGGCAGACAGGTAGACTATTAATGGTAGAGGGGGTACATGACTAGATAGACTTTGCATTTATGCATTGTTTTTTTCCTGAACCATTGTCAAACACAGTTTAAGATTGGAATCCAATAAAAAAGAAGTACCTTTGGCAGGTTATAAATGTGCTTCTGGTAGACCAACTCAAAATGAGGAGGATTGATGCTGCTTTGATGGATGCAAAACACATTTTCATTTGAGGTATCTGATGAGGAACAATAGAATAAAAGTGATTATAAATGGCCAACACAGTTTGAGATAAAATAGATCATACATACAAGTGCATATTTTGTTTAAATTGGCTAAAAATGAATAGATATATACAATAAAAAAATAAAATAGGAGGAGGTGGATCAGCCTCACAACCAGCCAGTAGCAGTTTTGTAGCCTACGTCGTCTATGCAGACGAAACGCGTCGGGTAGGACCCCACTGTCGCCACTTTCTTCACAGCGCTGTTTTTAGTCATTTTATGTGAGTGTATACTTTTTTATTATACTTTCCATTAAAACGGATTTACACTATCTGGCCATTCCTTTTCTTCATTTGGTTGCTGATATTGCTGGTTCACACGCGGATCCGAGGGACACGATCCATGGGCGCTGGATTCCACATCTTCTGACCCGATCACGCTTGAATAACACAGCTATGTGGTAGCCATTCCACCAACTTTGCCCGTCTGGGTCCACTTCAACCCAGCACCACCTAAGCCTGATTGACTCCACCTGGCGTATGCCTTGTTGGGTCCACCGGGTCCGGTAAGCCTCTTCACTTCTATTGGGTGGTGTATGGACCCTTGTCACGGATGATTCCTTCTCTTGTGGAGATTTGCTCAAGAGGACTTTTATATTTCTCTTAAGTGATGGTCTTTGCTAATTTATGACCTTTGAATTGTCAATCCATAGACTGTATTTTTGGGACCTTCTCTAGCGCTACACTTTTCTTGTTATTTTGACAGGATTTCAAAGCTGAATTGTTGTGAACAGGGGCTTAGGCAGTAACCAACTTAGGCTAGCCAAAAACAGTCTCATCCTAGAAATTTGGGCTATACAAGGAACCTTTTTATAGCACAGGAAGGTTCTCCAACTTGCTGGGAAATATTTGTGCGACTTGATATGAAGGAACTGCAAAGACACTGCTGGCGTAGACAGACAAATATCTCAGTAATTGTTGCAAAGTAGAAAGTGTAGGAAAAAAAAAAAAAGAGACAATTTTTTTATGCACACTCACAGAAGCACTAAATTATTAATAGGCTTTGCTTTGAATCAGAAGTAGATAAGGTGATGCTTTAAAGTGTGTCTAAACCAAAAATGTAATATTATTGCACCTAGCAGCTCATGGAGGCGTCTATAATTTTTTTCCCTTTCAGGCCATTTTCACTTGGCAATCTTGTAAATAAGATGCTTCTGTTACCTGAATGGCTATACCAACTCTTAAGCTCCTTTAACATGATCAGCCCGCTCGGATCTGCCTGTCCATTTTTCAAGCAGATATGAGTGGGCCACCCATTGACTTGCATGAGCAGGCGGATGTCAGTGGAGATGTGTCTGCTGACACCCACCTGCCATCAGATTCGACAAGATCCGCTCAAAACAGATGGATGGCAATACGTTCACCAACCGTCTGGCGGATTGGATGGGATCTGAAGAAACATGGACATGGCGCCTGTTTTCATCCGATCTTCCCATAGAGATCAGCAGGGCTCCGACAGGTCCCTCCCTGCACATTGAGCAGACACGGAACGGTCATCTGCTGACTCAGCAGGGATCAATGGCGCAATCTCCTGCTGAGCTAGTGGTCTCCGCTGAACGGATCCACCCCATGTGAAAGGGGCCTAACGCTGCATGGTTACCAGCCAGATTGGATTTGCACATGTCTACTCTCATTCAAGAAAGAGAACTTTGTTCTTTCAAAGTGATCTCACAGGAAGCACTAAGGATGCTGTATTTCTGCCAAGATCAAAATGTTCTTAGACTGAAAACTAATGCCGATCCCAGGTGCCTGACAGGACCCAAGGCTGGAAACAACACTGGTAGAGGCATCAGGCTGATCCTCTGTTTTCAGGGTAGTACACACCACATCAATGAGGGCCAAAATGGTCTTCTTTAACCTAAGAGTAATAGCAGTAGACTTCGACTCTGCAGGGGTAACGTCTAAAAAAAAAAAAAAAACCACATGAGTGACTCATCTACAGTAACGGCATCTGACAGGGACTTGAGCGACTTAGAATCAGAGGCTCTAGGGCCAAAAGGTTTTAAAGCCTCTACTGCACCAGGTAAATCAGATACAGAATTTGTGGGGAGGACACGGAAGCATGCTTATGTCTCTGCAAATTAGAAGTCTGCAAATAAAAAGATAATGAGTGAAAGTCCTGCATAACTGTAGTAAAAACCTCAGCCAAGAGGACAAAAAAGACCTAGCTACACCTTACGGAACCAAGGAAAAATTTGAAGGCAAAAACAGACATTGGCAACAACAGTAGGCATGCTCAGGTATTCCCCAACCTATTGGTAGAAAGTGATCTGGGGGCACCCGGTACAGCTTAACTGTCCCCATCTCTAGCATCAGATATGTTGTTGCAGCAAAGTATTTAAGCAACATACAGATTAGGGTAAGAGGCAAAACGGTAGAAATGGATCGCGGTACCATGTGACTTTGTGCAACAGAAGCAACGGTAAAAGGATTCCTCAACACAATGGTGGAAAAGAGCATAGAAATCATTTGGCAGTACCCCCCTTCCACAACAAAGCCCGCAAGAAACTGGGAATAATGGTGTCCAACGACCAGTGAAAAACTAGGGCACTCCCAACACTCAGCATGACTGATACTCACTAAACAAAGTCTTCAGAGACAGAGCAAGGGCAGAGGCAAAGTTTGCAGCTCTGAATGAAGAAAGCTCTCTTCAGCCAATCAGAACTAAGTCTGGAAACCACCCACGCAGAACCCAGTGCCTGAAGGTCAGTCCCAGGCTAGCTCCAGCAGGGCTGAGCATAACTATGCCAGATAGCTGTAGACTGGAGGTTGAAATGCCAGGGAGCAGCTGCAGCATTGTAAACATGTTATACCCTAAAAATAGGTGGAACATGTAACGTTCCCAAAAGCAGAACTTCTCCTTTAAATAAATAGAGAAAAAAAACCCACCACATTAGTCTTTAAAGCAGAGTTAATCTCTCTCAATCAAAACAACTATACTCCCCTATATGGTTGCAGCTGTCCCCTGCTAGCTATAAGACTAAGAACTATCGATCGCATTACCACCAAGTTCACGGTACGCTCTGAGCAGAGACTGTCAGCCACCCCTCTAGCACTCACTGGAGGGCCGTCTGGGGAAAAGAATGGCCGTCTCAGGCTCGCAGCCACGTACTGAAAGGCTGAGGGCAGCAGTTGGTCAGATCGCAACATTGTATTGCAGAGCGGGCCCGAACCTCCTCATCTGGGGATTCCACACTGGCGCTGTCTACAAGATGCATGCGATGGGGGCAGAAGTAAGGGGTTCACTCCCGAATCAAGTTATGAACGTCCATAGAGGGACAATTTGGCTTGGTCCTGCCCCCTTCTAACAGGGTTTAATTGACAGCAGTAGGAGCCAATGGTTACCAGTGGCACCTGTCTATGAGGGGAACAGACACCAGCGCCGATCAAGATATGGCAAGTTTATAAAGCAGGAATCCTCAAACTATGGCCCTCCAGCTGTTGCGGAACTACACATCCCATGAGGCATGTTAAAACTCTGACATTCACAGACATGGCTAGGCATGATGGGAATTGTAGTTCTTGAACAACTGGAGGGCCATAGTTTGATGACCCTTAATATAAAGGGTAAGGGGGCAATACAGCTACTGGGACATATTTTACCTTAGTGCAGGGAATGCGTTAAGGTATAAAAATGTTCTGCCTTTAGAACAACTTTAAATGCACAAGCACTATTTTCTTATTTTAACCACTTGCCGACCGCCTAATGCAGATATACTCCGGCAGAATGTCACGGGCAGGCAAAATCACATACCTGGTACGTGATTTAACTCCTGCATCGCGCACCCCCCCCCCCCCCCCCGGTGCCCATGGCGGTCGGCATAGTTAGGGGAGCGATCCGCACTCAGGGGGAGGCCACTCATTCGTGGCCACCCCCTCGCGATCGCTCCCAACGAATGACAATCTTCCTCTGCTGCTGTAATATAAACAGCGGCAGAAGAAGTGAGGTCATCTCTCCTTGTGTCGGTCTTTCGTTCCGGCGCCGAGGAGAGAAGGCATCCAAGTAAGTCTGCACAAAACTACACTGACAGTAGAACACTCTAGGCACTTTTCACCCCCCATCACCCCCCTGTCACAGTGACACCAATAGCAGTTTTTTTTTTTTCTGATTATTGCAGTGGTGTCATTTTGTGACAGTTAGAAGTGGTAGGGCAGTTAGTGTTAGGCCCCTTTAGGTCTAGGGTACCCCTCTAAAAAAAAGTTTTAACCCCTTGATCACCACCCGTCGCCAGTGTCACTGGGCGATCGTTTTTCTGATCGCTGTATTAGTGTCACAGGTAACGCTAGTTAGGGAAGTATATAGGTTCGTCGTCAGCGTTTTATAGCGTCAGGGACCCCCATATACTACCTAGTAAAGGTTTTAACCCCCTAATTGCCCCCTAGTTAACCCTTTCACCAGTGATCACCGTATAACTGTTACGGGTGACGCTGGTTAGTTTGTTTTTTTTATAGTTTCAGGGCACCCGCCGTTTATTTTCTAATAAAGGTTTAACCCCCTGATCGCCCGGCGGTGATATAAGTTAAGTTTTAGGGTCAGATAGGGTCTGCGTCAGGTTAGTGCCAATACCGCTAACACCCACGCACACAGCATACACCTACCTTAGTGGTATAGTATCTGAACGGATCAATATCTGATCCAAATCAGATCTATACTAGCGTCCCCAGCAGTTTGGGGTTCCCAAAAACGCAGTGTTCGTGGGATCAGCCCAGATACCTGCTAGCACCTGCGTTTAGCCCCTCCGCCCAGCCCAGTCCACCTAAGTGCAGTATCGATCGATCACTGTCACAAAATACCAAACATACATAACTGCAGCGCTCGCAGAGTCAGGCCTGATCCCTGCGATCGCTAACAGTTTTGTTGGTAGCATTTTGATACAGTCGCTGACAGTCAGGAGCTTTTTACCTGTGAGTCTCACTAGTGTACCACTAAATTTAGAGCCCAAAATGGCAAATCAAAAGGTACACTAGTGAAGAGGCCTACACGTTTCTGAGCATGACAGATAGTGAAGAGGAAGTCACTCATCTGTCAGATTCAGGCTCAGAATACGATCCTGTAGAGGACAGCGGCTCCATGACAGATAGCTCTGACGACTGAGTACCAGACCCCAATCTTCTTCTTCTGTCGTTGATGTGCAAGAACCGCAGGTCCCTTGTATGGAGCAGAGCCGTACTAGCGCCACTATTTCTTCTGGTGAACTGGCAAGCACCATCGGCCTAGTACACCCTGCACTGCAGTATCACGTGGTGACGTGGCGAGTCCCATAAGTGCAGTTTAAGCTGGTGAGGTGGCAAGCACAAGTAGTGTCCCGCTGCCACCAAGAAGATGAACACAGGCCCTTTGTGCCCATAGTGCCCTTCCTGCTGCATTCGCCAATCCTAATTGGGAACCCACCACTTCTGCAGCACCCGTACTTCCCCCATTCACTGGCCAACCCAGCATTCAGGTGGATTTTACGTCACTTGATTTTTATTCGCTGTTTTTCACCGAAGATCTCTATAGATCTATTGTGGACCAAAGCAATTTGTACGCTGGTCAACACATCAGCACTATTCCCAAGTCCTCCCTTGCCAGAGATTGGAGACCAATTAGGGTTTCCGAATTTAAGCTCTTTCTGGGCCTTTCCTTCAACATGGGCATAGCTAAAGAGAGTGAGTTGCGGTCATATTGGTCCACTGACCCAATTCACCATATGCCCTCGTTCTCTGCCTCCATGACCTGGGCATGATACGAGCAGATCTTGCAGTTCATGCACTTCAATGACAATGAACTCTGTCGTCCTCGTGGAGACCCTGGATACGATCGGCTCTACAAAATTCGGCCCCTCGTAAACCACTTCAACCAACGTTTTGCAGACTTGTTTACTCCCCATCAATTGTCTGCGTTGATGAGTCCCTGATTAATTTTTCTTGCCACTTGTCATTCAAACAGTACCTTCCCAGCAAGTGTGCCAGATACGGGGTCAAGATGTATAAGCTCTGACAGGGCCACAGGCTATACATGTAGTTTTATGGTTTACGAGGGAAAAGATAAACTGCTAAACCGACAAACTGCTCTGACTACATAGGAAGCGCTGGCAAGATTGTGTGGGACTTGGAGTCACCCTTATTCGGAAAGGGGTACCACTTATATGTGGACATTACATGAGCATGCCACTTTTTAGTCACTCGTTTGATCAGCAGATTGGAGCATGTGGCACCATGCGACCTAATCGCCGGGGCTTTCCGCAGCGGCTTGTAGTTTCCCGTCTTAGGCTGGGGGAGAGCGCCTGCTTGCAGTGTAATAATTTGCTCGCTATGAAGTGGAGGGATAAGAATGTTTTTGTTCTTACCTCCCTTCATGCAGACACGACGGTCCAAATTACTACGGCGACTGGTGTTGTGGAGAAACCCCTTTTTGTCCAGGAATATAATCAAAATATGGGAGGGGTGGACCTCAACGACCAGTTGTTGGCGCCGTACCTAGTTGCCCGTAAGGCCAGACGCTGTTACAAGAAAGTGTCTGTATTTCAATTGGCTTTGCTGAATGCTCATGTGTTATACAGAGCTTCAGGACGGACTGGATCCTTCCTTAAATTCCAGGAAGAGATCGTCAGAGCCCTTCTGCATCCAGACGGTGCTCCACCTCACCTTCCCCAACCAAATGCAGTAAGCCGGCTGCATGAGAGGCATTTTCTTTATGTCCTCCCGAGTACCCCTACCCAACGAGCCCCCCAAAAAAGATGTTGTGTCTGCAGCAAGCGCGGATATAGGCGTGACACCCGGTATTATTGTCCCTCCTGTCGTGACAATCCTGGTCTTTGCATTGGTGAATGTTTTGAACGCTACCATACACTAGTTGAGTATTAGCGTAGGGTACAGCACTGTGTGCTGCACTACTAGCACAAGTGTAGTAACACAAAAAAAATATATAAAATAAAAAAAACAAAGATAGTTGTCGTTTTATTGTTCTCTCTATTGTTCTGCTCTTTTTTACTGTATTCTATGTTTTATTGTTATTATGTTTTACCATGTTTGCAATTTCTTTATACTTTACTGTGTTTTATTGTTAACCATTTTTTTGTTTTCAGGTACGCCATTCAGCTGCAGAGCGGATTTATTTATCTTGACAGCAACAGCGTTTGCTCCCACGATACATAAAGCCACGACTCCAGCGCTGTCGGAGGTGATTTCACCACCACAGTTAAAAAAAAGAGCATATATGCCGAAGCATGGGGGCAGCAGGGGTGTAGGAGCGATTTGCTCCTACCTTTTGGGGTGGATGCCCCCATGCTTCGGCATATATAAAAACGGTGCATGTATGCCCATCATTAGAAGTGGGTGGATGAAGGGAGGTATTCTAATGGTGGGCATACCCACCGATCAATCTTTTTTTCGTTCAGCCCACAGGCTGCAATGCTAAAAAAAAAGTTTACAATATATATGCCCAACAAGGACCAGCAACGTACTGGTTAAAATATATATATATGTATATATGACAGCGCTCGCAAATAAAATAATACATACACCATCAATTGTGTTGCAGCTGCTGGATACAAGTACTGTGACTTTAAATAGTCTTTGATAACGCCCTGGAGGAGGGGCGAAACACATCGACGCAACATTCGGCTTACGCCTGAGAACCAGTGACATCATTTCCTGTAGCCAGTGGAGCACACGCCGCTCAGCGGCGATCACTGACTAAAATCTGAATGCCTGCTCTGCATGTCCGTTCCGTGAGTAGCGCTATTATGCGCAATTGATCTTGTATCTCACAGGATTACACTATATATATTTCTTTTACTTTTTGGGTGGAACAAGAGGTCCGCGGCTCCAAAAAGTGTTATTATAGTGTCAGCAGTTTAAGCCTTACTTCATCTTTCTACATCCAACACAGCATTCTGGGTGACTGTCATTAACCTTTGGGTGGAAGATGGAAGTCTGCTGTTTTTGTTGTTCCTGTATAAGGACTATTTATATCCATCTTTGAATTTTATTGTTTATTTATCAAGGTTATTAATTTTCTATACGGCTATACATATTATATATATTTTTAGAGGATTCAGGTTTATAGATAGCAACACCTAATAGTCACGAATAGTAAATATATCACGATTTGTATTGAATAGTCGCATCCTATTAGCGACATCTATATATCTATCTATCTATCTATCTATCTCTATATCTATATATATATATATATGACATCAATACCATATTTTTTGTTATGGAAGTTGCCAGTGCAGGTTTTGTTTGTTTTTCTAACGTACTGGTTATGTTGCTGGACTTTGAGTGGTTATACCAGAATGATGCCTGCAGGTTTAGGTATCATCTTGGTATCATTCTTTTCAGCCAGCGGTTGGCTTTCATGTAAAAGCAATCCTAGCAGCTAATTAGCCTCTAGACTGCTTTTACACGCAGTGGGAGGGAATGCCCCCCCTCAATTTAAAAAAAAAAAAAAAAAAAAAAAAGAAGGAGTACCTGTCACTACCTACTGCTATCATAGGGGATATTTACATTCCCTGAGATAATAAAAATGATTATAAAAAAAAAAAAAAAAAAATAATATGAAGGGAACAGTTTAAAAATAAGATAAAAAAGCAAAAAAAAAAAAAAAAACCCACACCCGTCCCCCCCTGCTCTTGTGCAAATGCGAACGCAAGCGTCGGTCTGGCATCAAATGTAAACAGCAATTGCACCATGCATGTGAGGTATCACCGTGAAGGTCAGATTGAGGTCAGTAATTTTAGCAGTAGACCTCCTCTGTAAATCTAAAGTGGTAACCTGTAAAGGCTTTTAAAAATGTATTTAGTTTGTCGCTACTGCACGTTTGTGCGCAATTTTAAAGCATGTCGTGTTTGGTATCCATATGCTCGGCCTAAGATCATCTTTTTTATTTCAAACATTTGGGCAATAAAGTGTGTTTTAGTGCATTCAAATTTTAAAAAGTGTTTTTTCCCAAAAAAATTGCGTTTGAAAAAAAATCGCTGCGCAAATACTGTGTGAAAAAAAAAAAAAAAATGAAACACCCACCATTTTAATCTGTAGGGCATTTGCTTTAAAAAAAATATATAATGTAATATATAATGTTTGGGGGTTCAAAGTAATTTTCTTGCAAAAAAGAATAATTTTTTCATGTAAACAAAAAGTGTCAGAAAGGGCTTTGTCTTCAAGTGGTTAGAAGAGTGGGTGATGTGTGACATAAGCTTCTAAATGTTGTGCATAAAATGCCAGGACAGTTCAAAACCCCCCCAAATGACCTCATTTTGGAAAGTAGACACCCCAAGCGATTTGCTGAGAGGCATGTTGAGTCCATGGAATATTTTATATTGTGACACAAGTTGCGGGAAAAAGACAATTTAAAAAATTTTTTTTTGCACAAAGTTGTCACTAAATGATATATTGCTCAAACATCCCATGGGAATATGTGAAATTACACCCCAAAATACACATTCTGTTGCTTCTCCTGAGTACGGGGATACCACATGTGAGACTTTTTGGGAGCCTAGCCGCGTACAGGACCCCGAAAACCAAGCACCGTCTTCAGGCTAAGGGTGTAAATTTTTGATTTCACTCTTCACTGCCTATCACAGTTTCGGAGGCCATGGAATGCCCAGGTGGCACAAACCAGACACCCCCCCCCCCATGACCCCATTTTGGAAAGACACCCCAAGCTATTTGCTGAGAGGTATAGTGAGTATTTTGCAGACCTCACTTTTCACAAAGTTTTAAAAATTGAAAAAAAAAAATAGATTTTTCTTTTTCAAAAACAAATGAGAGCTGCAAAATACTCACCATGCCTCTCAGCAAATAGCTTGGGGTGTCTACTTTCCAAAATGGGGTCATGGGGGGGGTTGTGCTATCTTGGCATTTTATGGCCTTCGAAACTGTGATAGGTAGTGAGGACTGAAATCAAAAATTTACGCCCTTTGAAATCCTGAAGGCAGTGCTTGGTTTTCGGGGCCCAGTACGCAGCTAGGCTCCCAAAAATTCCCTCACATGTGGTATCCCCATACTCAGGATAAGCAGCTAAATGCATTTTGGGGAGCAATTTCACATATAACCATGGCATGTGTGAGCAATATATCATTTTGTGACAAATATATATATATATATATATATATATATATATATATATATATATATATATATATATATATATATATATATATATATATATATATATATATATATATATATATATATTTATATTTATTTATTTTTATCATTATTCAATCAATCAATAAATATCACAATCACAAATATATGCTTATTGACATTTTTTTTTTTACCAAAGACATGTGGCCGAATACATTTTGGCCTAAATGTATGACTAAAATTGAGTTTATTGGATTTTTTTTTTTATAACAAAAAAGTTATAGCGCAAAAAATAAAAACCGCAGAGGTGATCAAATACCATCAAAAGAAAGCTCTATTTGTGGGAAAAAAAGGACGCAAATTTAGTTTGGGTAGAGCATCGCATGACCGCGCAATTAGCAGTTAAAGCGACGCAGTGCCAAATTGTAAAAAGTGCTCTGTTCAGGAAGGGTGTAAATCCTTCGGGGGTTGAAGTGGTTAAACACACGACTACACTTTATGAGTAGATTTTGGCAAAATTACATACTCCTACCTGGTTTATCAGGCGTCTGCACAAAGTGCTGTGAGGTAAACGTTTTTCCATTTGGATACTTCGGATGGGCAGGTAGGCGAGAGTCAAAATATGTGCAGAAGACATGAATGAGTATCTGAAAATGGATATTAGAAGCAGGATTTCAATAAAGATATTTTGTAAAAATGTAAACATGAGAAGCACGAAAAAAAAAAAAAAAAAAAAAAAAAAAACTTCATGACGACAAGCACAGAACATGAAATATTAACAATTTGTCTCACAGAGATGGTATGCACAGCTACTACTGTCAAAAATATAAAGTCTCAGATATTACCATAAAAGGACCATCATACTAGCTTTTGATATTTTTGAATTTTTTTACACCTGCAAAATCAACATTTTAAATAACATTTAAATAAACTACACAACATACTGCAGAGTCCGTGGGAAGGTCAGTATCCCATTTGCGACCTTTAAACTCTCCTCCACCATTCCATCGGAATGAGCTCATGCACCCTCCTTGAGAAAGGTCTGGAAAACAAAAGATCCACTTATAAAAATATATTTTGACATACTTTATATTTCTCAAAAGAAAGAGGCATCTAAAAATACAAAAACAAATGGATTTTTGATTTACCTGTAAAGTCCTTTTGCTGAAGTACATTAAGGGACAAAGAGCATCTTTATATCCATGGACAATAAGGTTATGCAGCCACCTTCAGGTGATTGTACACTGGCAAAAAAACAGGACATTTCCTTCCGGCAAGGCTTCAGTTTTTGTAGAAAGCCATGTCTCGTGATGTACTTCCATGAAATGGATTTTATAGGTAAACCAAAAATCCCTTTTTCTTTATTATACATCAAGGGACAGAGGGTCTTCATATCCATGTGGATAGGCATGTTCCAAAAACAATATGAGGGGAGGGCAACATGACAACTGGCCCCAAACAACTAAACCAAAACTGGTTATAACCTCAAACAGGAGCCTGCAAAACATGCCAACTAAAAGGCAGTATCCTCAGCAGCTCTAACATCCATAAAATGTTGGCAAGTATGACCCAAAACCAGGGAGTAGCTTTGAAAATTTTAAAAACAGTCTGATGTATAATAGTCCTGGAAACACCAACACTCCTAGCAGAATTAGCCGTCACTGACTACATATGAACTTTGCCATTTAGAACGCAAGCATGAGAAAAGCTCACAGATCCAAATTGAGAAATGGTAGACTTGGAAGCTGTATGACCCTTCCTTTGACCATCAGGATGCACAAGCAGGGAATCCAACTAACAAATTGCAGCAGTCGACTTCAGGTAACACCTGATAGCACAAACCACATCCAAAGTGTGAAGAGCCTTGTCCCCCATAGTCTGTGGCTTAGACTATAGACTTAGACTTAGACCAACTGAGGTAGAAGAAAGAAAAAAAAAAAAACCTAGGGTAAAATGTATGGCTGAGGAAGTAGAACCATCTCCACGGTGGAGCACCAGGAATGGTTCCACACAGGAAAAAGCAGCCAAAATAATAGCAACCATAAAAATAACCTTCTGAGTCATAAGGACTAAAGGAACATCAGAGATGGGTTAAAAACTGGGATTTCTGCAATACAAAAATGTACCAAATCGAGGTCCCAGAGTCCTGACCAGTGGCACAATAGGTGTGGCGCCTTGCCCAAGGTACACACCAAGAAATGTAAAAAAAAAAAAAAAAAAAAGTGTGAAAAAAATAAAATAATAAAACAAACAAGACCAAAATCTGACCCAGGATTGTACACATGGCCAGTCCCAGATCAACTACAACATGATTGCGAGGATGAAATCCCCCAAGATTTCCAAGTTTTGTGGCGAATCTTCCTTGAAGTTGTCTTCTGAGCTTTCAGTGGGGTAGGAATGGTTAAATCAGAAGGCTTCCATCTCTTAAGACCCTGGCTTCAACAGCTACAGTTGGGCTCATAAGTTTACATACCCTGGCAGAATGTATGATCTCTTGGCCATTTTTCAGAGAATATGAATGATAAACACAAAAACTTTTTTCACTCATGGTTAGTGTTTGGCTGAAGCCATTTATCATCAATCAACTGTGTTTAATCTTTATAAATTCATAATGACAACAGAAACTACCCCAATGACCCTGATCAAAAGTTTACATACCCCAGTTCTTAATACCCTGTATTGCCCCCTTTAACATGAATGACACCTTGAATTCTTTTGTGGTATTTATGGATGAGGCTCTTTATCTTCTCAGATGGTAAAGCTGCCCATTCCGCTTGGCAAAAAGCCTCCAGTTCCTGTAAATTCTTGGGCTGTCTTGCATGAATGTTTGAGATCTCCCCAGAGTGGCTCAATGATATTGAGATCAGGAGACTGAGATGGCCACTCCACCTTCACTTTATTCTGCTTTAGCCAATGACAGGTCGACTTGGTCTTGTGTTTTGGATCATTGTCATGTTGGAATGTCCAAGTACATCCCATGTGCAGCTTCCTGGCTGATGAATACAAATGTTCCTCCAGTATTTTTTTGATAACATACTAAATTCATCTTGCCATCAATTTTGACCAGATTTCCTGTGCTTTTGTAGCTCACACCACCCCCCAAAACATCAGCGATCCACCTCAGCGTTTCACAGTAGGAACGGTGTACCTTTCTTCATAGGCCTTGTTGACTCCTCTCCAAATGTAGCATTTATGGTTGTGGCCAAAAAGCTCAATTTTGGTATCATCACTCCAAATGACTTTGTGCCAGAAGGTTTGATGCTTTTCTCTGTGCTGTTTAGCATACTGTAAGCGAGATACTTTGTGGCATTTGCGTAGTAATGGCTTTCTTCTGGCAACTCGACCATACAGCGCATCTTTCTTCAAGTGCCTCCTTATTGTGCATCTTGAAAACAGCCACACCACGTTTTCAGAGAGTCCTGTATTTCACCTGAAGTTATTTGTGGGTTTCTATTTGCACCCCAAACAATTTTCCTGGCAGTGGTGGCTGAAATTTTAGTTGGTCTACCTGACTGTGGGTTGGTTTCAACAGAACCCCTCATTTTCCACTTCTTGATTAGAGTTTGAACACTGCTGATTGGCATTCTCAATTCCTTTGATATCTTTTTTTTATCCCTTTCCTGTTTTATACAGTTCAACTACCTTTTCCCGCAGATTCTTTGACAATTTTTTTTGCTTTCCCCATGACTCGGAATCCAGAAATGTCAGCACTAGATGAAAGATGCAAGGGTCTGTCAGGAGTCCAGAAACCCATTGACCTTTTATACACACACCAATTACAAGCAAACAGATCACAGGTGAGGATGGTTACCTTTAATAGCCATTCAAACCCCTTTGTGTCAACTTGTGTGCATGTTATCAGGCCAAAATCACCAGGGTATGTAAACTTTTAATCAGGGTCATTTGGGTAGTTTCTGTTGCCATTATGATTAAAAAAAAAAAAAAAAAAAAAAAAAAAAAAAAAAAAAGGAGTAAACACAGTTGAATGATAATAAATTGCTTCAGCAAAACACTAACCATGAGTGAAAGAAACGTTTTTGTGTTATCATTCATATTCTCTGAAAAATGGCCAAGAAATCATACATTATACCAGGGGGATGTGGACAGCAGACATGGAGTTCCCCCTCAAGATAGGATGAGGTCCATTTTCTACTGGGCAGCCCCACTTCTGGTGTCTCTATAATGAAGTACCCACCGATGTGGAATTGTCCAACTGGACCTTTACATGAGTGGTCTGCAGTAGGGCAAGGCAAACTGTCCTCATCTCCAAGATGTTGATGGGCGACGACTTTTACGGCGGTGACCAATTTTCCTGGGCAGAGAGAGGTCTACAACTATACCACTGACTATCAGGCTAGCGTCCGCTGTCAGGACCCACCAAGATAAAAAGGAAGGCATGATGTCCCCATCTCCAGGATCCATGAGGAGACTCACCAGTCCAGAGTCTCGTGATGGGGTTTATCAACTTTGGGAAATCCAAAACGAGTCCTCCTGTTCCATGCCACTAAAATATTCTGTTAAAGGGATCTAGAATAAAACTGGGTGAAGGCACTGTCTTGAGGGATGCTACCAACTTTCCCAGAACCCTCATTCAAAAAATGAATTAAAGGGGTTTTTTCAGTCTTAAGCAAGTCCACCTCAGCCTCAGGCAGCCCTCCAAGAAAGACATTCATCCAGAGGGAGGATTACTCTCACCTGGACAGTATCAAGGGTCGGGCCGAAATAGTCCAACCTCTGGGTTGGGACAAAGGCTGATGTAAATTCAGAACCCATCCAAACCTCCCCAGTGTGCACTGCGAGATACATTGGTTTCCAGCAGGGAAGTGGATTGTTCCCTCAAAAGTAAATCATCCAAGTATCCTATAACAGAGACAACCTGGGTATGCAGGAGCCCCAGAAGCAGAGCCCAAACCCTTGGTGAATAATCTTGGAACTGCAAACAGGCCAAAATGGCAGGGCCACAAACTAAGTAGCAAAACTTTTTGTCCTCTGGAATTGGAATGGTCCCTCCTTGGGATAGACTATCCAGAGCCTGCAGAAGAGAAACTTTTTTTTTGTAGATTCAAAGAAGCATTTGAAAAGCATAAAAAATGCGGATGAAGTAAGCTAGTTAATTCCAGCTTGTAGCTACGAGCCAATATACTGCTGACTAACGGGTCCACAATCTTCCCCTACCAAACTTCAGCGAAGACCTGCAAAATGTCTTCTCACCCAAGCAAGTGGGGGCACCCCTTCATTGTGAAGAGAACTTGTTCACTAGCTCACTTCATGAAGAAGCAGCACCTTATCCTTTTTAAGCAGTGACAGAGTACTCTTACCCACAGTCACCTTCTGGATGTAATCATCCACAGCACAACCAAGCAAAAAATTTCTCAATACTTCAAGCTGTATTAACCCCCCCTCAGCCCCCCTTCCCAAAAGTGGAGGAAAGTGCTCTGCAGTAGTGGAGAAACCAGATGGGTGGGAGTCAGAGCAGCAAGGAACAAACTGATCCCCCAGGGGATACATTACATGGGAGGGGGGTTCTCTGGTTACCCTAAGAGATTTCCCCTATAAATCTGCCAATGCTTACTTATCTCACAAGGAAAGTGGGGTGGTGTGCCCCCCCCATGCTTGCTGCTACCCGCAGTCTCACAAGGAATGCTCTGCTGCAACCTCAAATCCCACAAGGAAAGCACTGCTGCAACCTGTATTTCCACAAGTAAAGCACTGCTGTAACCCGTGGAGCTGAGAACCACCTGTCTGTGACCTGTAGTTCCACTAGGCACAACTTCAGTGACTGAATTTAGCCAGGCAGTCCAGTGTTCTTTATGACTGCACATGTGTGGAAAGATGGCCGCTGCCCCACTCAGGACGCCACTGCCCTACTGTGCATGAGTCCAGCAACTTATCCAATTGAATACTGGGGCAGAAAAAGAAAAAAAAAAAAAAAAAAAAAAACACACACCACACAAAACACTCTGCCTCCTGCAGCCTTCTTGTCTGCTACATTGGGCACCTGTGAAAGCTACAGTACAAACCAGGCAGAAGTCAATAAAAGGCAAAAAAGTACACCAGAGACCCACTTTCCTGTTCGTCCCCAAATGGGTAGGGTAACCAGCAGAAGGCATAAGCATGGACTACCCCAGGGCACTCAACAGTCCATGCCAATCTTCTCCACATCTTTATCCATCACTGCATGCTGTGGCTAAGGGCCTTCAGGGACTCAACTCCCAAGCTGGGGATCATTGTCCTGAACTTGTATAGCATCCTACCAGTTAACAAGGCAATATATCATTACAGGATCCGGTGCCAACCAGCAATATTACAGCACAGTGAGGGTTCTGGGTACCATTTCTCTGAACATTGAAGCTGTAGGTTATGGATCCAGAAAAAAAGCCAATCTCCTAATCCCAGGTGGAACCATTGAGAAGCTAGCTATACTTTCATGCATAAACTGCAAAGACATGACCATCACCTAAGACAATGGCAAAAAAAACCTGAAGCTTTGCCTAATAGGGAGGCATTACAGTCTTTTTTATTCTATTTATAATCAAGGTGGCAGCATAACCCTATCATGATGGATATGAAGATTCTTTGTGTCCTATGTTGAATAAAGAAAGGCTTGTTTTGAACAATGGTTAAAACCATTATTTATTTTTGCCCTATTGGAGAGAAGACCTCTTTTTGTACATTTTTCTTTAGATCTACCAAAACCATATAATAAAAACACTTTCAAATTTTATATAAATCAGCCGGACCTTCCACTACATCGGGGGGGGGGGGGAGGAGGTACACAGACACCAAAGCAAGCAGATTAATAAGCTCAACTGCCTTACTATAAATAAATGCCTCTTACAAGCTACAAAAAAATTGGTTGGTAAAGGTAAATTGTGTTCATTTTAGTCCACTTTTATAATAATGCTACAATAATTTTACCTTTAATTCGCTCAAAGAGATATTCCTGATTTGGGGTGATGTCCAAATACTGCACAATGGAATTTAGCGTTGGGATAAGAGAGGCTTTTACCAGAGCTGCTTGTTTTAAACTGGTAATGCTGGATTCTGAAAAATATAAAAAAAATAAATAAATAAAATGTTGTGCATGCATGAAACATGTTTACACCTGAGACCAACCCCAATAAAATGCACCTTTTGCCCTGGTTCACACTGAATGAGACTTTGAAATCATGCTATGATTTCACACCTGCGGCTTTGAAATCATGTGAAGTTCAGGTGTGACTAGATAGATAGATATATCTATTAGTGCAGGGACCCTTTTTTCAGATCGGCGCGGCATTGCAAGGCCAGAGTCGCACCGAATTAGAATGGTTCCATTGCCGACACTAGGGCAAGACTTGTCATGCGATTTGGAACTGTCAAATCGCACCAGTGTGAGCTGGGACTTCGACCTAAGATCAGCCCTAAACCTGCAAATTATTATTCTAGCTCAGGTTAGATAAATATAGCAAACCAACACCCACTTGTCTCCTCTTGATCATGATGCTACTACTGCACTGAAAACAACTCTCACTTCTGTAGCTGTCCAGACTCTTTTTGATTGCTTTAGTGACACCCAGTAGAATGATTGGATGCTTTTAAGGAGGCCCCTTGCTAAGCCACAGGCACCTGCAGAGAGCACAGCTTTCCCACTGGAGGAGTGTCTTCAGTGCAGGAGGTGCGGCTGCAAATGGCAAAGGTTGTCACTGAAAAAGGCATTTCTGCATTAACTGCAAAATCCTTTTTTTAATTTAGTTTGAGTCCATTGAAGGACAAAGCCAAAGGACTAAATTAAATGTACAAGCACTGAGGCTTGTGTTCAAGGAACTTCAAGAAAGTGTTTTATATAGAGTACAAAATATACAATTTTCTCTTG
This sequence comes from Aquarana catesbeiana, assembly GCF_042186555.1. Taxonomy (NCBI): domain Eukaryota; kingdom Metazoa; phylum Chordata; class Amphibia; order Anura; family Ranidae; genus Aquarana; species Aquarana catesbeiana. The sequence continues at coordinate 142,943,567 of NC_133326.1, forward strand.
TTGGTTGAGGGTCACTAGAAGTCATTAACTATCAGGACATCCAAAAGCAGTACACCTGAACAAGAAAAAACACTGGCTGGGCCACTAAACAAAAAACTGAGGACTGCCTGCAGCTCAAAGAGCCACCTGAAGGACTTTAGCCCTGAGGCCAACATCAGATGAGGCCTGAACTTCCACCTGGTAAAACTTAGAACATTTGAACAGAAGACCAGGTGGTACCCAAGCAAAACTGGGAAACGGTGGCCTGACGCCGTAGACCCCAAGAGGCACTCACAGAACTGGTAGTGTGTGTGCGCCTTGATAGGAAAGGGCCTAAACTTGATTCATGAGATCATAAGCTTAGATAATGATCTGAGAGTATACACGCCAAGTAGTTTTTCGTTCAACCTGCTAAACTCACAGACCCCTGCATCCACACAAGCAATGTAGATGCGAGGATCTTTCCCGCTGTGACATTGTATTCTGACAGCGCAGGAAAAGGGGGGGGGGGGGGGGGGGGAGGGAAAAAAAAAAGGGCGTATCAACCCCACTGAGCCTCCACGATTTCTGCTAAACGTTATAAACCCACACACACTTGCTGGTTTAATAAATAAATGCAGCCACCGCACCTAAGAATTGGTACTCTGCAATAATATGTTTGCTTTTGGGTTTAATACCACTTTAAGCTTTTGCCAGCTGAGAGCTGTAAAGCTGCCCCCCCCCCCCCCCCCCCCCACCAGAGAAAATTAGGCTTTTTATAAGGCCTCTGCATGTTTGTTCAAGGCACCTTTAAATACTGCTGGATCTATTGAAGGCATAGTTGAATCCATAGGGTATTGGTGAGCGAACAGCTTATTATGGTGTGCTCAGACCATGTACAAAACATCCTTTTACCGGTAATGAGAAAGTACAGAAAAGGCTTGAGGTTGTAGTGGCTGCCACAATCTAAATCCTGTGACCTCTAGAGTAGAGGACTTGGGAAGTGATAAGTGGTAACTTCAAAATTAGTCCAGACCACTTCTGTGAGAAAACTCAAAGGCCTTTTTGATCTAAGATTAACCCTGACCCTGGGGTTCCTCCCTAAGTAGATTCCTCAGATGTTGATTCTCCTGCATCCCCTTTTACGGGAACAGACTCATCTTCCCCTTCCTCACCCTCCACTGGTTCCTCCTCTGTTAATAGGGAGGTGGCAGGAGAGGGAAACCGCTTCCACTTGTGACCAAGGCGGTCCAAGCTGGCAAGTCTTCTGGAAAGCTACTGCTGTAGTGCAGCAACAGAAATGGAGGAAGGTGACCCAGATATAGCAGAGATATCATTACAGTGAAGGGAGTCAGAGCCGCATGAAACATACTGGCCCCCAAGTTGCTCCCTATCTGTAGTAGGTGTCGCTTAAGTAGGGGTCCAAGATTAATTCCCTTGTGACGTCACTGGGCACACACATATGACCCAAGTCAGTCTCGAGTGAATGCAGCGGACAGAGAAACATCTGCATTTGGCGTTCAGAGCCTCACAGATCACCCAAAGCGACGTTACTGGAAAGTACCTACACACAAAAACATTTTTGCCACAAAAAGTCCTTTTTGACCCATGGTGGGAGGGGGATTCACCAGGAGGATACCAGAAGGACCTACTCTAGGGCACCCACGATCCCCTAGGGGGACCAATGTTTATCCATCATGGCGGTAATGCCACAAGGGCTTTCAGGGTCAACTCCTCAACTGAGGATTACTGCCCTGAATCTGTAAAGCACCCAACCGGTCTGCACAGCAATGTGTATCATTGCGTAGGGTCTCTTTCTCTAAGCGTAGATATGACAAAAGAAAAAAACTGATCTAGAAAAAGCAAGCCTCCTAATCCCAGATGGAATCGTTCAGAAGTTTGCAACTTTTTTCATGCAGAAGCTGCACAGACTTCACCTAAGACACCAGCAAAAAAAAAAACTGACACTTTGCCTAGCTCGAGGGGGTGATGCCTAGGAGAGTACTTCCTGTTTTTTTGCCAGTGTTTCAAATCACCTGAAGGTGGCAGCATTTTCCTATTGGCATGGATATGAAGATGCACGATAAAAGAAACAAAGGCAATCTGGGAGTAGGAGGGAGAGTTATCCTGTTTAATGCTGTAGGCAGCAGTGTAACCAGACAATTAATGAGTTACTGCATCACTCAATAGAAAGGAAAAATGTTTCCAACTTTTCACCATTCCACTCCACAAGCTACATGTTTCTCTCAATACATATTTACAGCCATGTTTGTTCATTTTATAGAAGCTAGGGTCTGGTAGAGAGTGTTGTGGTTCAAGCATTAGCCGTTGATACTATTTATTTCTTTCAGGTACTTATATAGCGCCGTCAATTTACGCAGCGCTTTACATATACATTGTATATTCACATCAGTCCCTAACCTCAAGGAGCTTACTACTGAATTTATAATTAGACAACTATATCATTAAAAATATTCCATGCATTTTTTTTATTTCAAGTTTTTTTTAATATTGCCAGTGTAACTACTTGAGCTCCCTATTTAAATTTACTTCCCATAAATCGCATGATACAAGAACTCAGCAGGAGCGACAACACTGAGCTAAACAGGTTCTACATGTTTCAGGCCCGGGGACTGGATACAAAACTCTTTAACCACTTAAGGACCGTGTCCATTTTTGACACTTGTTGTTTACAAGTTAAAAATTTGTATTTTTTGCTAGAAAATAACTTCGAACCCCCAAACATTATATAATCTCTAAAAAATTCTTAGCAAAGACTTAGAAAAATTAAAATGGTGGTCATTGCAAAATTTTATGTCACACGATTTTTGCGCAGCGCTTTCAATCGTAATTTCTTAGGAAAAATACACTTTTTGAATAATAAAAAAAAATAAAAACAGTAAAGTTAGCCCAATTTTTTTGGTATATGGTGGGGGAGGATGTTACACCGAGTAAATAGATACCAAACATGTTCCGGTTAAAAATTGCGCACACTCGTGGAATGGCGACAAACTACGGTACTTAAAAATCTCCATAGGGGACGCATTCAAATTTACCAGGTTATAGTTACAGAGGAGATCTAGTGCTAGAATTATTGCTCACATGCTGACGATCGCAGCGATACCTCACATGTGTGATTTGAACACAGTTTACATTTGCGGGCGCGACTTACGGATGCATTTTCGTTGCTGCACGAGCACTGTAACTTTATTTAATTTTTTTTTTTTTTTTAACAGTCCCTGGTCACTTTTATTGCTGTCACAAGGGATGTAAACATCCCTTGTGACAGTAATAAGTGGTGACAGCTACTTTATTTGGGGGGGTTGGAAATAGGGGGTCTAAAAGACCCCAAATCCCTCCCTGACACGTCAAAGTATTCAGATAGACAAAATCGGCGATTCTGAACAGTGTCATCTTTTTAAAACTCGGCGCCATTGGCAGTTGTGATGTCACTTCCGGAATTTTACTACGGAGACCCAATCGAAGTCGAATCCTGCTTCGTTTGGGTCACAGCTTAGCCGGGGCAACATCTCCTCCCGCTGCCTGGGGTAACGGCAGAACGGCTGCCGAGCCGTATCGGCTGTCATCACAAGATAGCCGGCCACCCACTCTACAAAACGGTGCCAGGGTATAGCTTGCAGGTGCAGGCTATACTCCCATACATCCACTTCCTCCTACCAACGTACTGGTATGGGTGAAGTGATTAAAGCAGGGTTACAGTCACCTTTGGAAAAAATAAAGTCAGCAGCTACAAAAACTGTAGCTGCTGACTTTAAAAAACAGCCATTCACCTATCCCATGATCCAGCGGTGTGCTTAACCCAGTCGGTCTCACCCGCTGTCTTCGGTTCCTGGCATCTTCACTATGGGCACCTGGCTGAGACAGCTTGCGGCATCACAGCCGGGTGCCCACTGCGCATCTTGAATGGTGGTCAGAACGGAAGTGGGTACCTGTCAAAATCAGTTACCTGCCCCCTGCTCCTCAAAAGTCCCAACTGTTTAAGAGAAGCGGGGAACGAGTCCTTAAAGCGGAACTTCCCCTTGTGGGTGGAGCTCCACTTTTAAAGGAAGGGCACAAGGGTGACCTCATAAGGCGAGTAAGGTGGTGAAAAAAAGCACCACCAGAATGGTAATCTTTGAATCTGGCTTGCCATCGTCAATTACAGCAGGGTTGAATAAAATGAAAACATTTTCAAAAATATAAAAAAGTTCACATGTGCTTATGTATACTTAGCAATATTATAATTTATCTTATCTATGATCAGCCATCACATGCTTACCTCCTATTTGTAATTCAGGACACCCAAGTCTTCTCATCTGCAGGTTGACCAACTCCATCTCACGGACCAAAGGTACCAGAATAGTTTCACTAGTCCACTGAAATAGAAACACATGGAAACAGAGCTAAACATTTAATATCCCATAATAGTGTTAAAATAAAGTGCACTCAACAGGCTGATGAGGAGTCAACATACATTACGGAATTTCTCTGTCCATGAATCCATATGTTCCAGCAGCTGGCGATTCATTGTAACTCTTGCCCAGATCTAAAAGAAAGAAGAAAAAAAAAAAAAAAGTAGGAGGAGTGAGCGTATGTTTATGTTTCTATGATGTAAAATTTGTCTGCATATACCAACACTTTAAATTAGAAACAAAATTAGACAGGACCTCTTTTCTGACATGTAGAGCAAGTATAGTGGATTTTATTTATTTTTTTGCAAGTCATAAACTCTGAATTGCCCCTGACATTTTTTTCTGTTCGAATGCAATAAAACTACCATATAGATTATATCTGCTCTTTCTTGGGCTCCTGTGTTGACAAGTTACTGTAATAAATCGTTAAACACATTTCACTTTAAAAGATGTGCTATAGATTTACTTCCGAATTTACCTCTTCTGCTGCCTGCTTGGAACCAAGATCTGCTTCATCCTTATGTGCAGAAGGAGCTTGAGATCGGCATGCCAACTGGTATTGGTACTTCCTCAGTGTGTGCGCATAATCACCCATAGAGCGGCTATAATTCCAAAATGTTGGGCTGTTCGAAGGACTATTTGATTCTGGGCTTCCTGTACTCATGTAAAAATTTTATAATAAAAGAGAAAATGCATGTAAAGTGTCATTCATAAGCATATGAAAAGGGACAAAACAAAATTTCTGATATTTTTGCAAAATAAGGCAATTATTAAATGTGGGGGTTACATTTTTTTTTTTTTTTTTTAGGCCTTTTTCCCCCTCTTTCACTTGATGTTCTGGGCAGTAACACACCAATTTGTATTGGAGTGCCTAAACTGACAAATTGAAGCCGAACTCTAGCCAATATTTCATTAGCAGTTACAGCAAACAATTTTTTCTTTTTGAGATAAAGATTTTACATAAATAAAAGCTGATAATTGTAAGCACCCTTAGCAATGCCAATGGTTTGTTTCAACCCTAGTACTGCTACAGGACAGGTTGCTCTGTTGGAAAAACAAGAGATTACTGGCTGGATCACCAGGTGAAAATATAAGGAAAGAAAGCTAATGCAGCCATCACATAAGAATTTGCAATTTAATAAGTGCCAGGTTTTCTACTTTTGACTACCTGATAATGGTAGGAGTGAATTTAGTAAGTTCACACATGTATATCTACCACAGAGAACTGGTGAAAACTGCAGGAATAAAAAAAAAAAAAAAAAAACCCACAGGTTTTTAAAGTGGGCTGAGTGTCACCAAAAACGGCCAGTCTGAAGTGGTATACTTACCCACTTGCGCTCCCCCTTCATGACTAGGCTATTTTTTTGATTCAGCACTGTGTTACTTTAACTGACAATTGCACAAAACTGTGACACTGTACCCAAATAAAATTCATGCCCCCCCCTCCCCAAATAGCGCTTTCTTTTGGTGGTGAAAGGAAGAAAACCAACATTTCTTCATCAATTTAGGCCAATATGTATTCAGCTACATATTTTTGGTAAAAAAAAAAAAAAAAATCCTAATAAGTGTATGTTGATTGGTTTGCACAAAAAGGTATAGCGTCTACAAACTATGGGATATTTTTATGGATTTTTTTTTCATTTTAACAGTAATGGCGACGATGAGCAACTTATAATGGGACTGCGATACTGTGATGGACAAAGCGACACTAAGTGACACTTTTTTGGGGACCAGTGATACCAATACAGTGATCAGTACTAAAATATGTACTAATGACACTGGCAGGGAAGGGGTTAACATCATGGAGCGATCAAAAGGTTAAATGTGTTCCTAGTGAGTGCTTGCCAACTGTGGGGGATGTGCTTGTACTATGGGAAGGCAAAGATCCATGTTCCTGCTTAGCAGAAACACAGGATCACTACCTTCCCTTTTCACAGAATGGTGATCCGCCTTGTTTACATCGGCAGACCACCATTCAACTTCTCTCAGGAACGATCGGTGGTTTCCCAGCAGATCACAGTCTGCCAGACGCGCCAACTGGCTCCCGCTGTGTCCAATCACACCGGAAACAGGTCCCTGGCGGCACGCATGCTTGCCCTAGACCTGGAAGTGCAAGGTCATGTACAGGTACGCGATTTTCCATGAGAGCCGCCTTGCCCCTGTATATATGCTGTATACAGTCAGCAAGTAATTAAAGTGGTTGTAAACCTCAGACATGAAATATGAACAAAGCATATCACTCTATAGCAGGGGTCCCAAACTGGCGGCCCTCCAGCTGTTGCAAAACTCCAAGTCCCATTTTTGCGAAACTGCGAGTCACATGAGGCATTGCAAGGCTGACAGTTACAAGCATGACTTCCACAGGCGATGGCATAATGGGACTTGTAGTTTCACAACAGCTGGAGGGCCGCCAGTTTGAGACCCCTGCTCTATAGTGTGTACATGTCTCAATCCAGAGCACCAAGTGTCATTTCTGTCTGCTGCTTCATTCCTCTATCAGCATGAATCACTTCTGACAGGTTTTCCTGACACCAATTGAAAAAAGGTGACAGGGGAGCGAGCGAGCAGCAGATTGATGGACTCATCTCTATTTCTGTGTGAAGAGTGTGTGTTCCATCGCTCCAATTAGCTCTCCTCCATGAGCTCGGCAGTGTGGCATCTCAGCTTTCCGCCCCCCCCCTTTTTTTTTGAACATTCAGACAAGCTTTAAAAAATGCTGGACTTTGGATGTAGAAAAGAAGACTGCAGAAAAACAGGTAAAACATATGTAGGAGGATTTGTTTCATCTGTGTATCACCTGAGGCCAGTCACTTTACTGGGTAATATTAAGGGTTTACAACCACTTTAAGCCATGGCTCAGAACACATTCCAGTAAATGCTGGGTGCAGTGTTTTTTACTCGAATAGCAATGACTACACAGGTGACACGAAGCCCAATACTCTTCTGCATCCAGGAACTGTACAGTCTCAGCCACAATGGCTCAAAAGTGATATGTGCCAGAAAAAATTTATACAGAATAAAAGGTGGATAAAGCACCTGGACCAGATGGTATCCACCCACGGATCCTAAAAGAATTGAGCTCTGTCATTTCAAAGCCATTGTTTAAAATTTTTAGGGAATCCTTAATGACTGGAATAGTACCACTGGATTGGCGTAGAGCCAATGTGGTGCCTCTAATTAAAAAGGGAATAAAGTCTTTACCAAGTAACTATAGACCGGTTAGTTTAAAAACTTTTTTTTTTTTATTATTATTTATTTGTTCCAGAAAAGACAAGACCCGTAGGGCCAACATGAGAAGGAAAAATACAAAAAACTAAGTACAAAAAAAGAAATAACGTAGGGCGGGACTTTGAATGAGGCACACGGAAGTGGTTGTACCGGCGGTCTCCCCATGGCACCTCCCTTGTCCCTGCTAGCTCGCTGGTACATGATGTTGGGGGCTCATGAACGGTGCCACCCCCCGCCTTGGCCTCCCCTTGATTTTGGGCCTTACATCTTGCCTTTCCTGATCCTTCCTTTCCTGGCTGACACTTGCCTATGGCGTCCTTGCCTCATTCACCCTTTCAGCAGGTAAATTTCTTTGCTCACCTTTTCACACAGTCCCCTTCTTTTTCTTTCTTGGCTTACTATCAATGTTTGTTATCCATCACCTTTTGATTCACTTTGTTTTTCACAGGCCCTCCCTCTCAATTGGGGCAGCCTGTCCCATCTGCATCATCTTCTCCCTCTCATCACCATCACCCCCACGTGACCCACCTGGGGCTTTGCTTTGGGCTGGCTATGTGTCGCCAGGAAGGGCCCCCTCAGCTCCGGGGGTGGTATTATTGGCCAACCTGGCTTTCTTGGCAGTGTCGCCATCGCACATACATGCATGTAAGTTGGTGGGCCAGATGTATATGTGTGGGGACATGTTTTACACTTGCCCACCTCTTCTTCTGAACTTTTTTCAAATGTGGTCTTTTCATATTTGTAGGTGACCCTTGAGGTCTTGCTCCTGAAGAGTGACATAAAGGTCCCGAAACGCGTAGAGCTTACAACTACCGAGAGGTGTACCTAACCAATAACTATGTATGGACGTTCCATTTTCATTTGTGCTCTCTTGTTCTTTTCCTCCACACTCTAACATTGGTATCTTTGTATATTGTATGTTATTGTGCTCTCAGCTATATATTACATACTTGCAAACGAGTCCATCTTGGACCGCTTATAATGATACAATACTACGTATTTATACTGACCTCGTGTAATACCATGTGGAAATGCATTACTTTTTTACAATTAAATCTGTCTCCTGCCCCATATCTACTGCTTCCGTGTGCCTCATTCAACGTCTCGCCCTACGTTCTTTCTTTTTTTTGTACCAAAATCGGGATGGAGGTTGAACGACCCCATAAATCCTCATTTAAAGTCCCAACAAACATTTCTCCTTGTATCTTATTAACAGAAAACTTAGTGTTTGCTGACATACAGTACAATCATGTCATAACAGTAAACATGTCTGCATGGGTGGAGAGATCCGAGGAGTACAAACAAATATAACCCCAGAGATCTCCCCTCGGCAGAACTGTCCTGGTTTCAACTTCCATGAGGCTTAGCACAACAATGTTCCACCTTCCCATGGGAGTCCAGCCCTCTACACAACTATAGAGTAAGGCTTTTACACACACACACACACACACACACACACACACACACACACACACACACCTCTAGTCAACAAGCACAAATCGGATGATGAAGCTTCTTACCTAGTTGGGAACGCTGCTGCTTTTGCTCTTCACTGCGTAGAAAAGCATCCAGTACTTTGGGTTCCGTTATGTAGTCTTCTGTGTCTGTTAGAGAGCTGTAGGATGATGGTGAAGACCTGTAGCGAGATCTTAAGCCACTGCTTTCCACCGGCCCAAGAGTACTAAGATACTGTGGTGATGCCAAGGGAGGACTATAACTCTGCATCTGGATACAAAATTAAAAGTGGTTTACTAAATTCCATTTTCTTCACTTTCAGCATGTGAAGGCATACCACCAGCCTTAAAAAGGTTTATTAATTCCTACCCAACGAAGTATATTAATATTTAAATCCAACCAAAAATGAGCAGGGCCCTCTGATTCCTCCTGTATTTAATATTTTTGTAACGGTTTGCCCTCATGTTGTTAAGTGCTGTGCAAACTGTTGGCGCTATACAAGTCCTGTATAATAACAACATAAAAAAAAAAAAAAAAAATTCTATTGCCTCATGTTTTGCAGTCCCTCACCAGTTTAAGCCCATGTTCACATTGGTGCGATTTGACAAGTCAAAATCGGCGGCAATTGCCGGAGATGGCACCTTCCTAACCAGCGCTGCAATCAGGGCTGACAAGCGGGAGTGAAATCGTGTGAGTTCAGTTGCCGGTAAGGGATCCATTACGGCTTCACGCCAGGGTCCCTACTGCGCATGTGGGAGGCACCGCTGCGCTCTCCTACAGGCCCAGCAGCAGCAAGGGAGGGGGGGGGGGGGGCATAGAGCCGAGCTGCGATTTAATTCACTGCGGCCCAGAATCCCAGAAGTTGTGACCGAATACAGATATATGCCCCCCCCCCCTCTCTGAAGGGTGCCAAAAATGGACACCGAGGGGGGGCCTCAAACAAAATGAGCAGAAGTTCCACTTTTGGGTGGAACTCCGCTTTAACGGACAGGCAATGGATGAGTGCTGGTAGTGGGCAGTGAACTAGATCTAGCGGGATACCACTCCTTATAGTACCCTCCGGTTGTGATGAAGGGTCATTAATCTGAGAAAGAATAACTGGTGAATGTCAGAGTTCACCGTTTTATGCTCCACTCCACATTAGCACTGTCTGGATGGTTACGTTTATTTAGGGAGGGCACACGGAAGAAGCTTACAGACCAGGATGACAGAAAATACAGAATGCAAAACATACTGTGTTCCACTAACTTGTAAAAACAATAGTTACATTAACTGATTTGAGGTATTCCAACAAAATCTAAGATTTTAACCACTTACCAACCGGCCCATAGCCGAATGACGGCTGCAGGGCGGTTGGATAACTCTGGGAGGACGTACTATGACGTCCTCCCAGAATCCCCCTCTCGCGCGCCCCCTGGGGCGTGCACCCGAACACATCCGGATCCCGGTAAATGGCCGCTGATCGCGGCCGTTTACCATGTGATCGCGCCGTCAAATGACGGCGCGATCACATGTAAACAGACCGGCGTCATCTGATGACGCCGGTTCCTCTCCTCCCCTCCTGTGTACCAATCGGTACACTGTGAGCGGAGAGGGGGATGGATGGATGTCTGCAGCGCTGTGGGCTGGATGTGTAGTGCCCACAGCGCTGCACAGAGACATCCATCCATCCATGCTCAGCCATCCCTCACTACTCTGCCATGCCCCCGCCATACTCTGCCATGCCCCCGCCATACTCTGCCATGCTGAGCCATGCTCAGCTGTACTCGCCCTCTGTATGTGGCCAGGCTGTGGAAGTCTCACACATGTGGTATCGCCGTACTCAGGAGGAGCAGGAGAATCTATTTTGGGGTGTCATTTTTGGTATGTACATGTTATGTGGTAGAAATATTGTATAAATGGACAACTTTGTGTTAAAAAAAAAAAAAAAAAAAAAAAAAAAGCATTTTAACCACTTCCTGCCCGCCGGCCGTCATACAACGTCCTTGACTTTGTGCGGAGATATCTGAATGATGGTTGCAGCTACAGGCATCATTCAGATATCAGCTTTTTCAGCCGGCGATTCCCTACACCATGAGAACAATCATAGCAGCTGTTCCACTGCTTGATCGTTCTTACGGGAGGCGAGAGGGGATGTCCCCCCTCCCGCCGCACTCCGCTGCTTCTACCGACTCACCGCTACGATCGAAGCCAGGATCGTTTTTTAATTCCAGGCTTCCCAGCCTAGAGGTGAGATGTGGGGTCTTATTGACCCCATATCTCACTGTAAAGAGGACCTGTCATGCCATATTCCTATTACAAGGATGTTTATATTCCTTGTAATAGGAATAAAAGTGGTCAAAAAAATTTTTTTTTTTGGAAAAAAGCATCAAACTAAAATAAAGTAAAATGAACAATAAAAAAAAAAAAAAAAAAAAAAAAAAAAAAAATTTTTAAAGCGCCCCTGTCCCTGTGTGCTCGCATGCAGAAGCGAACGCATACGTAAGTCCCGCCCACATATGAAAACGGTGTTCAAACCACACATGTGAGGTATCGCTGCGATCGGTAGAGCGAGAGCAATAATTTTGGCCCTAGACCTCCTCTGTAACTCAAAACATGTAACCAGTAAAAAATTTTAAAGCGTCGCCTATGGGGATTTTTGAGTAGCAAAGTTTGGCGCCATTCCACAAGCGCGTGCAATTTTGAAAGGCGACATGTTGGGTATCTATTTACTCGGCGTAACTTCATCTTTCACATTATGCAAAAACATTAGGCTAACTTTACTGTTTTGGTTTTTGTAAAGTTTTGGTTTTTGTAAAGATAAAAAGTTGCAACGACCGCCATTGTATTCTCTAGGGTCTTTGCTAAAAAAACATATATAAATGTTTTGGGGTTCTATGTAATTTTCTAGCTAATAAATGATGATTTTTACATGTAGGAGAGAAATGTCAGAATTGGCCTGGGTGCTCCAGAACGCCTGAAGGTGCTCCCCTGCATGTTGGGCCTCTGTATGTGGCCACGCTGTGTAAAAGTCTCACACATGTGGTATCGTCGTACTCGGGATTAATAGCAGAATGTGTTTTGGGGTGTAATTTGTGGTATGCATATGCGGTGTGTGAGAAATAATCTGCTAATATGACAATTTTGTGGGAAAAAAAAAAAGTAAAAAAAAAAAAAAAAAAAAAAACACACCTTGATTTTGCAAAGAATTGTGGGAAAAAATGACAACTTCAAAAAACTCACCATGCATCTTTCTAAATACCTTGGAATGTCTTCTTTCCAAAAAGGGGTCATTTGGGGGGTATTTGTACTTTTCTGGAATGTTAGGGTCTCAAGAAATTAGATAGGCCGTCAGTACTTCAGGTGTGATCAATTTTCAGATATTCGCACCATAGATTTTGGACTCTAACTTTCACAAAGACCAAATAATATCCACCGATTTGGGTTAATTTTATGATATGTAGCGGTATAAATTTTGGCCAAAATATATGAAGAAAAATTACTAATTGGCAAAATATTATAACAGAAATGAAGAAAAATGTATTTTTTTACAGATTTTTCGGTCTTTTTTCTTTTACGGCGCAAAAAATAAAGAACCCAGCGGTGATTAAATACCACCAAAAGAAAGCTCCATTTGTGTGAAAAAAAGGACAAAAATTTCATATAGATACAGTGTTGCATGACTGAGTAATTGTCATTCAAAATGTGAGAGCACCAAAAGCTGAAAATTGGTCTGGTTAGGAAGGGGGTTTAAGTGCCCAGTTGTCAAGTGGTTAAAGTTAAAATATATCAGAGCACAAATTTACCACCACACCTGCAGGATTAAGTTCTTGACAAGACTTCGAGGCATTTTAAAAAACAGATAAACACTTTTTCCTAAACAATCTATATACACTTAATGAGCAATTAGGAACACGATACAAATACTTTATAGGACTTTCCCTTTGTGGCATGGTTTCACTTTACAAATTCCCTTAAATGTTCTGGCTCATGCAGACATGAATGTATTAAAGCGGAAGGTTACCCATAACAACTTGATAAAAAAAATAATGTTCTTTATCAAGGAGCATACATTCCACATAATATTTATGCTACAAAAATTAGTGTGTGCTGTAAACTGCCTCCAGCATTGCTCCCATTTCTTCTTGCTGGAGGATGCCATTTTGCTTAAGCCCAGACCCCCTGAGCAGAGGTAAATCATAAAGTGGAAATAAACTCACCAATTTAAAAAAAAGTTACATTCCTGGAATGCTGGGATTGCCAACTGTCAAATTATCAAGTGGCTAGGGGTCATAACTGACCACATGTGCAGGACCATGGCAGTCGCAGATCAAACAGAAGCAGCTTCCTTGGCTGTAAAGGATAGGAGATTTTAATTCCACTTTAAGACTGTCAGCAGATCAGCCTTTACAAACTCGTCAGTGCTTAAAAATGAAGAGCAGCTGAGCATGTATAGAGCAGGGTGAGACTGTGTATTACTGTATTTTAATAGTATAGGCAAGTATTTTTTATGCTTTACATAGCTATTCCTGCAAAAGGGGCCTGAAGTGATCTAGCATGACTTATTTTCTCACTAAATTTCCACTTTAAAGCAATTTATGAAGATTCATCCTGTGAATCTATTGTCCTACTCCAACCTAGCAGGGTTCTATTGGATTCAAATTCAGTAACTGCAAAGGCCATATTCAATGCTACTTTCATAAAGCAAATTTAGGATGACTTTTGCTTTGTCTTTACCAGTGTCTAGTTTTGGTGAGCCTGTGACCTCTGCAGCTTCCTATCCTCTTGGCTGACAGGAGTTGAAACCCTGAGACAGATGGGTACAACATCAGGTGGCTGCATGGGGGGTCAAAGTTGCACATTCTGATTCCGTTTTTGTTAACCACAGTTGAAGTGCGGTTATTAAAATTGCCATAGCTTGTTCAAACCAGTCTAAGCACTGACCATTCACATCAACAAAAGGATTTCGGTTTACAGAAGTGCCACTCTGTGGATATTTTTTCCACCATTAAACTCTCATCTCCGATGTGCATTAAAATCCCACGAGCTTAACAGCTAAAGAATCACTTAAACCAGCTGGTCTTCTAACATCATGCCATGGTTAAAATCTTGGATTACATATCTTCACAAATTCTACTGTTCGATGTGAACATTGACTGAAATTTCTGGCCAGGAACAACCTGGTTTCAATCCAAACTCAATCTAAACCCAGTTAAGAACCTGTGGGAAACTATCACATGATCACATCCCCATCAGCCCAATTAGCTGCGACATTCTCCACCCTACAACTGCACATCCACAAAGGGGCAGGGATGGTTGTGATACCATTGACCTAATATGCAATTTACGTGACTGCTTTCCACAGATTCTAGTGAACTGAGTAAGGAGCAAGGGTGCACCGAACCAAATTCATTCCAATTCCTGACCTCAATCTGCAGGTTCTCTATTGTGCAGCTGCCAGACCATTACACAAATAAGGTTTACAGGTGTTCCTAATAAATTGCTCGGTAAGTATGGGTACAATTAACACAGATAAGCATGAAGAAACTTCAAGGGTAAATTTAATAGAATATAAAAAAAACATACCTTCGAATAACTGCTATTTGGCGAGTATGGCACAGCTGAAGTAAAAGAGTTACTGCTACTTGACAGAGCATTTTGTATTGGAGGGCTATAACCGCTGATGAAACTGGAAGAGAACTTAGGACTTGTGCTGGGTGACCGTGAAGGGCTGTAGCTCAGTACACTTTGTCCTTGCATGCCCGGGTATAGTGAAGATGTTGGCACTGTATTTTTTGTAAGTTCCTTTGGTGGGCTGGATTGCACAACTGCAAATTAGAGATTATAAATTATTCTTGTTTTTAATTAGATTATAGCACATTCAGTTCAAATGATAGTAACGTTCAAACCTGGTACACACACAATGAGATTATCGGACAAACGTCTTTTTTGCATGCTAGTCCCTATATCGAAAAAGAAGTTACGAAAATTCTGATACGACAGAATAAAAATTTGGAAACAATGTATTATGTGTTATATTGTATTTGCAAATGAAAACTGTACGCATTAAAACTAAAATCGTACAAGAAAAATGTGTTTGTCCTTTCAGATATTTTCGGATGAATGGTCGTGATCGGCTCTCAAAAGCTGTGTACTAATGATCAGATCATATGATCGATTTGAACAACACTGCACAAAAAAAACCAAAAAAAACCAAAAAAGTGATAAACTCAGTTTTAAAAAACGTATTCAAGTATGCACGCTTAACTCAAAAAACACCTTCTATTGCTCTCACGCTCCTCCAAATTCTATTTTCTGCTGTGATTTGACTTCCTGTTTGAGGGTGGCTACATTTGTTCTCTATGGTCACATTGTATGTAGGAATGTACAGTGCTTTGAAAAAGTAGTCATATCCCCTTGAAATTTTCCACATTGTCATGTTACAACCAAAAATATAAATGTATTTTATTGGGATTTTATGTGATAGACCAACACAAAGTGGCACATAATTGTGAAGTGGAAGGAAAATGTTTTTTCAATTTTTTTTTTTACAAAAATTCATAAGTGAAAAAAGTGTGGCGTGCATTTGTATTCAACCCCCTTTACTCTGATACCCCTAACTAAAATCTAGTGGAACCAATTGCCCTCAGAAATCATCTAATTATTAAATACAGTCCACCTGTGTGTAATTTAAAGGGGTTGTAAAGGTAAAAATTTTTTCACCTTAATGCATTCTATGCATTAAGGTGAAAAAACTTCTGACAATACCGCCGCCCCCAGCCCCCCCGTTTTACTTACCTGACGCCTCGAAAGTCAGCTTCGCGTTCCCGACATCTATTCCTCCGCTCACACTGGCCGCTGATTGGCTACAGTGGATGGATTGGAAGCAGCGCAGCCATTGGCTCGCGCTGCTGTCAATCACATCCAATGACGCGACGCGCTGGGGGGCGGGGCCGAGTGATACAGTGAGCGGCTATAGCCGCCGGCTGTATCACGGGAGCGCGCCCGCAAGCACTAACCACCACGCAAGGGAGCTCGCATTAAGGTGGTTAATGCTTGCGGGGAGGAGCTGAAACAGCCGCCGAGGGACCTCAGAAGACCAGGTTCGGGGCCACTCTGTGCAGAACGAGCTGCACAGTGAAGGTAAGTATAACATGTTTGTTATTTTTAAAAAATAAAAATTTTACCTTTACAACCCCTTTAATCTCAGTATAAATACAGCCATTCTGTGAAGCCCTCAGAACTTTGTTAGAGAGCTTTAATGGACAAACAGCAGCATGAAGGCCAAGGAACACACCAGGCAGGTCAGGGATAAAATTGGAGAAGTTTAAAGCAGGGTTAGGTTAAAAAAAAAAAGTAAGAATTAAAAAAAAATATCCCAAGCTTTGAACATCCCATGGAGCACTGTTCAATCCATCATCCAAAAATGGAAAGAGTATGGCACAACTGTAAACCTACCACCAAGACCTGGCCGTCCACCTAAGCTGACAAGCTGGACGAGGAGAGCATTAATCAGAGAAGCAGCCAAGAGGCCCATGGTAACTCTAAAGGAGCTGAAGAGATCCACAGCTCAGGTTGGAGAATCTGTCCACAGGACAACTAATATCAATGCACTGCACAAATCTGGCCTTTAGGGCAGAGTGGCAAGAAGAAAGCCATAAGAAGTCCCATCTGCAGTTTGCGAGAAGTCATGTGGGGGACACAGCGAAATGTGGAAGAAGGTGCTCTGGTCAGATGATACCAAAACTGAACTTTTTGACCTAAAAGCAAAACGCTATGTGTGGCGGAAAACTAACATTGCACATCACCCTGAACACACCACCCCCACCATGAAACATGCTGGTGGCAGCATCATGTTGTGGGTATGCTTTTCTTCAGTAGGGACAAGGGAGCTGATCAGTTGATGGGAAAATGGATGGAGCCAAATACAACTTAGAAGAAAACTTGTTAAAAGTCTGCCAAAGACTTGACTGGGGCGGAGGTTCGCCTTCCAGCTGGACAACACCGAACATACAGCCAGAGCTACAATGGAATTGTTTAGATCAAAGCATATTTAAGTGCTGGAATAGCCCAGTCAAAGTCCAGACCTAAATTCAATTGAGAATCTGCTCCTCATCCAATCTGACAGAGCTTGAACTATTTTGCAAAGAATGGGAAAAATTTCACTCTTGACAAGCAAAGCTGGTAGAGACATACCCAAAAAGACTTGCAGCTATAATTGCAGCGAAAGTTGGTTCTTCAAGTATTGACTCAGGGGGGCTGAATACAAATGCATGCCACACTTTTCAGAGATTTGCAAAAAATGTTGAAAATCATTTACCAGGGGTTGTCCTTGAGAAATAAACGTATGAGTGCTGCCAGCATTGCTGCAGAGGTTGAAGGGGTGGGGGGATGTCAGCGTGTCAGTGCTCAGACCATATGCCGCACACTGCATCAAATTGGTCTGCATGGCTGTCGTCCCAGAAGGAAGCCTCTTCTAAAGATGGCGCACAAGAAAGCCTGCAAAAAGCTTGCTGAAGACAAGCAGACTAAGGACATGGATTACTGGAACCATGTCCTGTGGTCTGATGAGACCAAGATAAACTTATTTGGCTCAGATGGTGTCAAGCGTGTGTGGAGGCAACCAGGTGAGGAGTACAAAGACAAGTGTATCTTGTCTACAGTCAAGCATGGTGGTGGGAGTGTCATGGTCTGGGGCTGTATGAGTTCTGCTGGCACTGGGGAGTTACAGTTCATTGAGGTAACCATGAATGCCAACAGGTACTGTGACATACTAAAGCCGAGCATGATCCCGTTCCCTTCGGAGACTGGGCCGCAGGGCAGTATTCCAACATATTGACTCCAAACACACCTCCAAGATGACCACTGCCTTGCTAAATAAGTTGAGGGTAAAGGTGATGGACTGGTCTAGCATGTCTCCAGACTTGATCTGTGGGGCATCCTCAAATGGAAGGTGGAGGAGCGCAAGGTCTCTAACATGCACCAGCTCTGTGATGTCGTCATGGAAGAGGACACCAGTGGCAACCTGTGAAGCTCTGGTTAACGCCATGTCCAAGAGGGTTATAATGGTGGCCACAAAAAATATTGACACTTTGGGCATTTTCACTTACAGGTGTACTCACTTTTGTTGCCAGCGGTTTAGACATTAAAACAGAGTTCCACCCATTTAAAAGTCAGCAGCTACAAGAAAAAAAAAAAAAAAAAAAAAAAAAGTGTGGCTGTTGACCTTTAACAGACACTCACCTGTCCCACGGTCCAGCGATGCTAGCACACGAAGCCTCACTCCTCTGTCCCGGCATTGTAACGGTGGGAGCCCGGCTGTGGCTTCAAAGCCAGGCACGCACAACGCATGCGTTGCAGGGAGGCAGGGGAGGGGAACTTCCTTCCGGCGTCGCAGTGTCATAAAAAATTACATGCCACACCAGTACTTAAAGTGGAAGTTCCATTTTTGGGTGGAACTCCGCTTTAATGGCTGTGTTTTATTTTGAGGGGACAGCAAATTTACACTGTTATACAAGCTGTACACTCACTACTTTACATTGAAGAAACTACACTTTGCTACAGTGTTGTCATGGTTATTTCATGCCTTTGTACTGAAATACTTAAAACTTTGAAGAAAAAAAAAAAAGATTGAACTCATAACAAACAACCCTATGGCATCTGCAAATGCCTGTGTTAGTCTTAAAATCAATCTCTGCTGTGCCTCTTGGTTCCAAGGCTCACACTGTACACAGGTTTCTTGCAAAAAGGCGATTAAGCCCATTCCCCTACCAATCAACTGTAAAATGGCAGGGATACTACTGTCCACTAACGTTTGGCAAATAGAAGATGACTGTCAGGGGGCAGGACTAAAGCCGGCCATAGATGGTTCGAATCTAGGCCGGTTCAGCACTGACCGGTCATGATTCGAACAACGTATGGGCAGGCTAATTGTACCCAAGTTGATCAATCAACTTGGGTAAAACCAGCAGTTTGTATATGCCAGCAGATATAGCCTCTAGCAATAATCACTGTGTCCTCCTGGCAGGTATGGCTCTTCTGGTTTTTTACTGCATGAGGCCGTTACATCACTGAAGGGGAGCAAAGTATACAGAACTTCACTTTTGTTTTAAGTTTTAATCACAAAGCAAAGTCCTGTATTCTTTAAAGAACACTAAACAGAGATTATCTACATAAAGCATAGTTATGTGTACAAAGACTTACCTGACTTTGGCACGCCCAAAAGCTTTTGCTGGGAGGGGCTTAATGCAATGCATGAAGATGTCACTGTGTATTTGAAGTACCTCCAAAACTCAAATAACGCATTCACACTAAACAGTAAGGCGAGTGCTAGTTCTGGTGCAAGAAAATACAGTTGAGAGGTCAGTGAGACAGATAAAACTTTCAGCTTCAACAGCATAAAAAAAAAAAAAAAAAAAAAACCACTGCATATATATCCTTACAATTTACAAAGCCTATAATTTGAGACAAACAAATCATACACGGGTGCAAATAGAAAGACTTTGAAAAGAACACTATGGCACAGTAGTTTTAGTCTCATCTGACCATAACATCTTTTTCCATATGGCCTCAGAATCTTCAAGGTGTGTTTAAGGTGGTCAGATGAGACTAAAATTGAATTATTTGGCCTCAACACCAAATGCTATATCTGGAGGAAATCCAATACAGCTCATCATCCAAATAACACCAATCCTACAGTAAAGCGTGGAGGTGGTAATATCCTGTTATGGGGGTCAGCAGCTGCCCGTCAATTAGGGGCGCCGCCCTCCTCTCTACCCCCTATATGCAGTGGATAGATTCATGCATAGCATGAATCTATCAACGGCTGCCGCCTATTCATGTGTCTGGCACAGGGCACATGAATTACAGCAGCCAGGTTTTTTGTTTTCTTTGAAGCACCCGATTAGAGCCATAGGCTCTAATAGGCTTCAAAATCAGGTGGGTAGCAACAGCGAATATTCATTTGTTCATTATCACACTGATCCTCTTCCCGGCAAATCGGGAAGCAGGTATGAAACCCGTTTCCTGATTGGCCAAAACGTCAGGCGATCCTATTGGATGCCTAGCGCTGGGAGGAGCAGAGAGGAGACGCACCGCAGAGGACGACTCCAAGAGAGGACACCGGAGCCCGCCACCCTGGAAGATGGCCACAGCAGCTCTGACCACTGCTCTCACCGCCCGTTGCCAAAAAGTTGTTGCCAATGGGAAGAAGGTTTACCTTCCAACATGACAATGACCCAAAGCACACAGCAAAAATGACCACAGTGGTTGAAGGATAAAAAAAAAAAAAAAAGGTGAAAGTCCTCGCATGGCCTAGTCAGAGCCCAGAATTATACCCCAATGAAAATCTGTGGAATGACTGGAAGATTGCAGTCTACAAACGGTTACCATCAAATTTAACTGAACTTGAGCAGTTGTGCAAAGAGTGGGCAAATATTGCAAAGTCTAGATGTGGAAAGTTAGAGACATATCCCAACAGACTAAAGGCTTGCAGCTTAAAGCAAAACGTGGCTCAACAAAATACTGCCATAAAGGGTGATCCTTTTTCCACCTCAGTGATTTTGTTTTTTTCTGTCATGTTGGAGTTACATCATTGACTTGGTTATAAGTTGAAAATGCTAAGCCACCCGTCTCTCTTCAGGCTCACTCAGTCCTAGGTCCCCCCCGCTGGGACCCACAGACTCCTTCCAGTCCCCCAGACCCACCAGTCACCCCTGCCCTCCCAACCGTCCTGACGCTTCTGGTCCCATAGGCAGGGAATCCCCCCCCCAAACATGTACCTCCTACCTCCAAAGTGGGAGCCCCGTGCCATGACTAGCCCCCAACAAACATGCGCACACACACACACACAACCCACAGGCCACAAACAAGCCCCGGAAACAGGACTGAAGGTTTTGTCCCTCCCAAGACACTTTGAAATCCTCAAGCTCCAGGATCACAAGACCCGGAGGGTATCGACATGCCAGTCTTATCCATTCAAAAACAAAGCTCTGCATTCTACCCTGATGCGAATAACACACGCACAACACCCCCCCCCCACTGTTGAAGGGCCCACCATATTATACATATATAAATATATACACATATTGTAGCCCTGACCAAAAACACACTATACAGTTCCCTACAATATCATGATTCCTTAGACGAAGGTTCCTCACAGCTGTTACCATCAAAAGAAAATAAGGTACTTAAAAAGATTTCTAACTTACCAAAATACCAAAATGGCCAGTCTGGAATATTAAAATATGTTCCAATAGTCTTGCCAGTCCTTAAGAAAAAGAAAAAGTGAAGTCATAATCATTAAATATATATATTTATTTTTATTATGTAAAATACAGATCTTTGTTTTTTTATTTATTTGTTTTTACAGATCTGAACATAGCACAGGTTACTCAGCTACACGCATGTGCCAATAGCAAACAATGCCTCAGCATTGCGATCCATATAAAGAAAAAAAATAAGTTTCCTAATAAAAACAATGTTTTTCGCAGCCACGCGTATGAATCTATAGCAGGGATAGGCAACCCTTGAGAGGAGGATGTCTACCTGAACATGAAAGATCAACAATAACCAGGGGTTAAGCATCCTAATCTTTTAAAATAAAAAAACTAGCAAGGCCTAACTAATTAGTAAGGAAAACTTAGAAAAATATAACAAATAAATATCACTGTAAAAATATAAAAACACACCTTACACTACCTTAAAAGTGGACAGCATTAGTCAGAGCAGTGGACGGTGTCAGTAGGGCAGAGATTTGTGTCAGTAATTTATTTTTACTTTTATTATATATTTTTTTGAGCCATATTGCGGGGCTTTGGTGAAATATCAGGGGTCTAATGAGACCCCAGATATCTCACTTGAGAGAGAAAGTGACTGAGGACAGATTCCCCTGGACAGTGAATGAATGGGAATCGCTCTATGCTGAGCAAGTGGCTTGCTATGGGGACATTTGGAAGGGTGAAGGAGCCAGGAGTGTCGGTGGGGGACACCAGAAAAGGAGGATCGGGCTGCTCTGTGCAGGACAATTGCACAGAGCAGCTTAAGTATCTCTGTTATTTGATTGTTATATTTAATAAAAATAAATTTACAGTCACTTTAACCCCTTGATGCCAACAGTACGCAGATATACGGATTCCCTGAATCTGGCTTTTTTTTCCCCGTGGGACCGCATAACTGTCTTTGTACTGGGAGAGCACCACACAGCGCGCTCTCAACACAGAGACCGAGGTCTCACTGAGAATCCTGGGTCCCATGCTAATAATCGTAACAGAAATTCCGGTGATCACTGAAGTCCACCCCTGTGTTTCTCTTTCTGAATGGAAAGGAAAGATATATTGTATCCCTAATATTAATAAATTTAACAGAGCTGCACGATTTTGGCCAAAATGAGAATCACAATTTTTTTGCTCAGAATAAAAAGATCACGATTCTCGCAACGTAAAATCTTTCACATTATACAAAAAGATTTTTTTTATTCATTAAAGTAATTTTTCCCCCAAAAAAAATTGCATTTGAAAGACCGCTGCGCAAATACAGTGTGACATAAAATATTGCAACAACCATTTTATTCTCTATGGTCTCTACAAAAAAAAAAAAAAAAAAAAAAAAATGTATATATGTGTGTATATTTATTTGCTGGTTCTAAGTAATTTTCTAGCAAAAAAAAAAAAAAAAAAAATTGATTTTAACTTGAAGCCAACAAATGTCAGAAAAAGGTTTAGTGTTTAAGTGGTTAAACTTTCCTCACTTACACACGAAGTCTATTCCTTTGACAAACTGTTACAATGTTTATACTTAAGTTCCACTGCTAAAGAATGTTGCGATTCTAGGCAGACTGACCATTTTTTTTCTTCATATCTTTTGACAGCTGTTGGCTTTAGCAGAGCAGATAGAGAATTCTCTGCATTGAAAGAATCGGGAAACACTTTTGTCAAGATCAGCTCATAATATAATATATAATCTCTCTATGACATTGCACTATATTTGCACTTTATGATGTTTATGCTGTATTAACCACTTGACCAATTATGAGCTTTCAGCGCTGTCACACTTTGAATGACAATTGCGTGGTCATGCAACACTGTTTTTTTACACACAAATAGAGCTTTCTTTTGGTGGCAATTACTGCTGGGTTTTGTATTTTTTGCTAAAAAAAAAAAAACGAAAAAAGTCAGAAAATTTTGAAAAAAAAACAAACAAAAACTGTTTCATAGTTTGTTATAAAATTTTGAAAACGGGTAATTTTTCTCCTTCATTGATATGCGCTGAGGCTGCACTGATAGGCGGCACCAATAGGCAGCACTGATAAGCCAACCGTGGCTCTCTATGTGAGGGATCGATGTCCCTCTGACAGAAGCCAGTGATCGGCTTTTTTTCCCCCTCATACCGATCTTCTGTTTACATCACGTGATCAGCTATCACTGGCTGACTGTCAGCTGATCATATGGTAAGGGGCCGGGATCGGCCCCTTACTGCGATCAGCCGAGTCTCATAGATTTGGTGATCACAGAGCACGCCATGTACGACCCGCAGGGATGCGCAGGCAGCTCATGCACGGGAGGATGTCCCTGGACGCCCTCCCGGCAATTAAGGCCCGCACTGTAGCCGTCTTTCGGCTATAGCATGGGCGGCAAGTAGCACGGTTCACCACAATTTTTCTTTGAATTCAGGTTGTCAACCTCAACAAGCAGCCCCCAAAAATATAAATATTATAAAAGCATATTTCACACATTTGCGCAGGTAAGGGAATAACACCTAGGTTACTCCCCCATTTTACATAAAGCTGGATACACACTATACAAAATTTTCTTTAAGATTTACCAAAACTATATAATATGAGGTCAAACCTAAACGCTTTCAATTTGTGTGCAATCTGGCAGGCCCTTACACTACATAGTTGAAAGTATATCTAAAAGAAATCAAACAACAAAAGTTGTATATAGTGTGTATACAGCTTTAGAATGAATAAATTACAAGTCCCTCCTTCCACTGCAGCAGACAGATTTGTAGTTCTCAAATGGAACAATGTGATAACTGCACTCCATTTATGGACACTCCCTGCAGGTCTACAACTGAAAGTATGTATCTCAGTAGGGGCAGTGAGCTACAGGGAGAGTCTCCAGTTAAGGATCAAGCCTGCACGAGTGCCCCTATTGCAAGCCACATGCTGTGGGGGCATTTGTGCGGGTTTATCATCAGTTTGGAACACAAATTTGAGCAGAGGTAAAAACAAAAAAGCATGTGGGTTTACTTTTATAAGCTTTATGTCTTTTGGGGTTTAATGTGACAGAGTTCCCTCATGAGTGGCGGGTACCGTTAATTCAGCCTAAACCCCTTGAATGGACAGAGGCCTTGGCTGGGTTTAAAGCCACAAGTGAGAAAGACCTTCCGTAACAGGAGGTCAACATTGGGCGCATACCAGCTAATCTATGGAGGTGGAGTCTTTTTTCACTTGTGATCACACACCATTTGGGTGAATAATAGTGCACTTTGTGACCGATTGGACTTCAGTTTATCACCCCTTGGATTCTTGTTTTCTTTTCAATATTTAAAGCACAACTCTATTTGGACTACAGTAAAACCTTGGATTGCGAGCATAAATTCGTTCTGGAAGCATGCTTGTAGTCCAAAGCACTTCTATATCAAAGCAAATTTCCCCATAAGAAATAACGGAAACTCAAATGATTCGTTCTACAACCATTTATTCATAAATTCAGTTTATAGTCTATATAAAAAAATTATAGCAATGTGATAGGCTGTGTAACCAGAAAATGTCCATCCACAAATTGAAGCCTTCACAAGGCGATTAGAAGCAAAATCCTGCAGGAGCTACAGAGTATAAAAGAGAGGCGCCTCTAAATGTAGTAATATGATTACATTAAGGCTGAATTCACACCTGAGCGTTTTCAGCTCGTAAAATGCCCGAAAAACTCCCAACAAGCAAAAGCCCATTAATTTCAATGGCACCTGTTCACAGCTGAGCATTTTGTCACCTGAAGCAAAATGCCTTAAGCTCAAAAAAGGGCATTAGCTTTTTTGGGGCAGATTATTTTTTTTTACATTGTTGATCTGTACAAAATAGCAGGGGGGGAAATTGCACGACTTTGAAACGCTCAGGTGTGAATGTAGCCTTAATGAAGGTACAATCTAAGTTCTAAGTATGAAGGCATCCGGGGTAAAGTGGTCCACATAGACCATCCCCGCACCGCCGGCTCTCACCGCTGTCGGTCTGCAATCGTGACCGGGAAGACTACCCTGCAGTAGAGCGATCTGAAAGCGAGGCTCGAACCGCTCGTGGGAGTGCAGCACGGAAGGGACGCAGTCAATGGCGGTGTGGAGGACGGTCTATGTGGACAGTTTTACCCCAGTTGCCTGCATACTTAGATGTGCCTCTTATTTAACAACCATGTGAGTTGCTAAATGTTGTACCTTCATTAACCGCTTCATCCCCGGAAGATTTTACCCCCTTCCTGACCAGAGCACTTTTTATGATTCGGCACTGCGTCGCTTTAACTGACAACTGCGCGGTGTTGCACCCAAACAAAATTAACGTCCTTTTTTACCACACAAAATAGAGCTTTCTTTTGGTGGTATTTCATCACATCTGCGGTTTTTATTTTTGGCACTATAAACAAAATAAAAAAAATTCAAAAACAGCGACAATTTTGAAAAAAAATATTTTTTACTTTTGCTATAATAAATAACCCCAAAAATATATATAAAAAAAAATTTTTTTCCCCCCTCAGTTTAGGCTATGTATTCTTCAACATATTTTTGGAAAAAAAAAAAAAAAAAAAAAAAAAAAAATCGCAATAAGCGTATATTGATTGGTTTGCGCAAAAGTTATAGCATCTACAAAATAGGGGGTAGTTTATGGTATTTTTTTTAATTTTTACTAGTAATGGTGGCAATCTGCGATTCTTAATCGGGACTGCGACATTATGGCGGACAATTGTGACACATTTTTGGGATCATTGGCATTTATACAGCGATCAGTGCTATAAAAAGGCATTGATTACCGTATAAATGTCACTGGCAGGGAAGGGGTTAACACTAGGGGGAGATCAAGGGGTTAATTGTGTTCCCTCAGTGTGTGTCCTAACTGAAGTGGGGGAGGGGACTGTAGGGGAGATGACTGATCATCTATTCATACTCTGTATGAACAGACGATCTGTCTCTTCTCCCCTCAGAAAACCGGAAACTGTTTACATACATAGATCCTGGTGTGTCCCGAGCAATTGCGGGGGGCCTGGCGGTGTATCGTGACCGCTGGGCACTTGCATTGGCTTCGTGGGAAAGCAGCGCGTGCCCCTAGTGGCCACATGGCGAGGCGACGTTACATAACGTAGTTTCGCCCAGCCGTGCCATTCTGCTGCAGTACAACTGCAGCGCCTGGTCGGCAAGTGGTTAAATGTAACCATATTGCTACACTTAAAAGGCATCTCTATTCTCTTATATATTCAGTTGTGACATGACGCTATTTGTATATCAAGCCAAAATGTATTCGCTTCTTTTTTTTTGCTTGTCTTGCAAAACGCTCCCAAACCAAGGTCCTGTGTGTCCCACAGAAGAGTTGCTGCTCCATAGTCATACATTAGTCTATTATATACATTTTGTTATTTGGATTAGTGCCGTTTTACACTTTAATTAATGAGTGACTGTGAACCAAGCCATAAAGGACTGGGAGGTGGTCAGCAGAAAGGGGTTAATAAATGAGCAGCCATAATACTCACATCTCAGTGTAAATAATCCCAGCCAGAGACACATTGAGGAGGCCGCTGGCCAGCACATACTTTCTAGTGCTCGCCTGTTTCCTCATCTTGATGGTGGTGTCAATAAATGACATGTTCAGGTTTTGTTCCTCTGTCTTCATTTCTGGGGGAGAGATAAACATGACTTTATATAAATATGTGTATGCTGATTACACCTCATAGACCACCAACCATCACCTCTCTCTGCTGGAACTATCCCCCCCTGTACACCCCCCATACATCATTCTGTGCCCGGCTGATACACACCCCCCTCAGCCCCAATCCCATTGATTCCCTCACGAGTTCTGGCAGAGAAGACTAACGCACAAAGTAGAAGCAGCTCTCTTTCCCATACAACCATTACTGGAGAGGAGTCATTATCAAACACGTGAAATGGAGCCGTACCGCCACCACGCCGGACACGTTCATTTACTATAACGCCGTACCATAGAGTCACCGCCACTCACAGAGAACGGACACTACACCAGAATGTGGCGGGCAGCAAACAACCTAACACCCCTCTCTACGCCCAATGAGAGAGCTCTAGGACTGACGTCTGAATCACGTGACCATTGCTTTGGGCGGGCTCTAGGCAGACTAGTGTGGCTAGGGGCGGTGGAAGTGACGTCAGTAGGTGGTTCCGGTGTTCTAGCAGAATACAGGATGGAAGTTCTGTCAGTGCCCCGTCACGTGACCGGAAGAGACAGAAGCATGAGTAGGGGGACATCAGATTTTAGGTCCTGCTGACTACTGCTACTTCTAACCACACCCACTAACATGCCCCCATGTGTAGCCACACCCAGAAAATGCTAAGTTGGCTATGCAGAGTATCCCAGGAAATTATGGATATAGCCAGACTGCAGTAGCCGTAGGAGGGGCTTAAACTGGTATGGCTATATAAAATCAGCCTGCTCTTGTCTAAGGTGAAAGTGCAGAGATAAGGCATGTGTTAGTGATACACAGAGGGCAGGGGTCATGTCCGGGGTGCAAGGTTAAGTAAGTAACACTCAGGAGCCTGGGGTAGGGTGACCACATTTCCAAACTGCCATTCAAAAAAAGATTTCAAAAACCTTTGGGGGGGGGGGTAAGTTGGGGGATGGGAGAATGTAGTCTCGGGGTTGACGAGAAATTTGATACGCGGGTGATTTGTCAGGCAAATGGCTGGTGTTAGCACTTAAATCATCCCGACACCATGCTTGATATGGTGTCAGGATGATTGAAGCGCATTATTTCTATTACTACATTATAATATATAATGAAATAGTTCAACTCACCATAATGCAGAATCAGTGGGAACCCTGAGCTTGTCACTTGCCACCAGATGCAGACCACGTTTGCGGTGGAGGCAGAGCCAGGCCCGGAGATGATAGAGGAGGTGGAGTTGACTTCTATGGTGGAGCCTGCACAAGCCCAGAGAAGATAGAGGAGGTGGGTGGGTGCCAGACGTTCGTGGTGAAGGTGGAGCTGGCCCGGCGATGATAGAGTAGGTGGGTGAAGTGGGCATCCGTGGTGGAGGCGGCCGTGTGGAGAGCACTAGGCGTGGAGGAGGAGGAAGTTAACTCCTCCCCTGCTTTGAATGCATGGCAGGGAGTCCCGGCCGTGACGTCACTGGTTGGTAGACGCCAGGCGGCTCTAGCAAACAGTGGCCTGGCCAGTAGAAAAGTCTCTCAGGGGATGGTGGAGGCTGAGCGTGCGCCAGCACTATGGCGGGGTTTGCTTCTCTGTCAGCTTCATTCCGGGATGCTATTGTCCCAGAATGAAGGTGCCGTGACCTGGGACAGACCTGCTGATTGCGGTACTGTCCGAGACATGTGGTCACCCTGGTCTGGGGCAAGTAATGCTTAGAGTGCAGGAGCAGGTAACAGAGAACAGTGGTCAAGAGTATGTAACACACTGTGCAGGAGTCAGGAAAAAGTAACACACAGAGTGCAGTGGTCAGGAGTAATTAACACACAGAGTGCAGGAGTAAGTAGTGCACAGAGTGCAGTGGTCAGGAGTAACACAGGGTGCAGGAGTAGGTAGCGCTCAAGGGTCTGGGGCAAGAAACACTTAGAATGGAGGAGTTAATAACAGAGTGCAGTGGTCAGGAGTAAGTAACACACAAAGTGCAGGAGTATGTAATGCTCAGGGTGCAGGCTCGTGAGTAAGTAACATTAGGTGTGCAGGAGTAAGTAGCGCACAGAGTGCAGTGGACAAGAGTAAGTAATGCACAGAGTGCAGGGGTCAGGAGGAAGTAACACATGCTTAGGGAACAGGGGTCAGGTGTAAGTAACGCTCAGGGGTCAGGAGTAAGTAATGCTTAGAGTGCAGGAGTAAGTAATGCTCAGTATGCAGGGGTCAGGAGTAAGTAATGCTCAGTATGCAGGGGTCAGGAGTAAGTAATGCATAGAGTGCAGGGGTGTTAAGCAGGGCATGCCAGTAGACAAGTTGGCTCCTCTGGGCCGACTTCTGTGCACCTCCACAGGCTAATCCATGCTCCTTTTTGTGGACGTAGGAATTGGACACATGCTCATGCGTGCAAACAATTGTGTGCACATCGGCATGCTTATGCGCATTTGTGACAGATGTCGGCGCCAAATGAGCTATTTAACCACTTGCCTACTGGGCACTTTCACCCCCTTCCTGCCCAGGCCAATTTTCAGCTTTCAGCGCTCTCACACTTTGAATGACAATTGCGCGGTCATGCAAAACTGTACCCATATGAAATATTTATAATTTTTTTCCCACAAATAGAGCTTTCTTTTGGTTGTATTTAATCACCACTGGGTTTTGTACTTGATCACTTCTGTGGGTGTCGGAAGGGGGGTCCCACCACCTCTCCCGGGCTCTCTGGTTCTATCGCGGAGGCTGGAAGCGATGCAGCTGGCGGCGATGGCTGCCCTGTACAAAGAGAGAGAGGAATTGACATCATTCCCCTCTCTCTGTAACCCCAGAAACCAGGAGCGATGAGTAGTTAGTCAGTTCTGCCCCTTTGTTTACCTATCCACCAACGGCCAGGTACATAGCTGATCAGACCAATCTGTGTCTGATCGGCTACACTGGAGGCCAGAGGAGAGATTTGGGTTCTAATAGACCAATCTGTGTCTGATCGGCTACATGGGAGGCCAGAGGAGAGATTTGGGGTCTTATAGACCCCAAATTTCTCAATAAAGGGGACCTGTCACTGCCCATACTATCACAAGGGATTTTGTTCATCCCTTGTTATAGCAATAATGTTAGTACAAAAAAAAGTGTAAAAAATAATATTTTTGTATAAAATAAATATATATAAAAATATCTTTTAAAGTGCCCCCCGTCCCACTGTGCTTACGTGCAAATACGAATGCATACGTTACTCCCGCCCGCATATGTAAATGGCGATCGAACCACACATATGAGGTATTGTCACAAACGTCAGAATGAGAGCACTAATTCTAGCACCATACCTCCTGTGCAACCCTAAACTGGTAACTTGTAAAGGGGTTTAAATCGTCTCCTATGGAGAGTTTGCCGCCATTCCAAGGGCAGACACAATTTTAAAGCATGACATGTTAGGTATCTTTTTACTCGGTGTAACATCATCTCACATTATACAAAGAAATTGGGCTAACTTTAGTGTTTTGTTTTTTTTAAATTCATGAAAGTGTTTTTTTTCCCAAAAAATTGTGTTTGAAAAACCGCTGCGTAAATACAGTGTGACATAAAAAATTGCAACACCCACCATTTTATTCTATAGGGTCTCTGCTATAAAAAAATATAAGGTTTGGGGGTTCTAAGAAATTTTCTAGCAAAAAAAAAATAGATTTTGAGGCTGGGTTTACACTAGTGCGAATTGGATGCAGGTTTCACTGCATCCAATTCGCATGACAGGAGATTGTGACCGGCTCTCTATGAAGCCAGTTCACATATCTCTGTGGCGGCTGCGGAGCAGCTTGCGCGGGAGTGCTATGTGTCTGTGGCTTTGTTTCAGGGCCTAATTCAGGCAAAAATTCAGCCCTAATTTGTCTCTGAAATGGAGAACAGAGACGCATCGGACCCCTGCTGCGAGCCGCATCCAGCTTAGATGTGAACCCAACATGTGTAGGAGCGAAAAGTCAGAAGTGGCCGGATGGGAAGCGGTTAAATTGTATAGAGTATAAATGGTCTCCATTAAGATAATCACCTATCCGTAATAGCCCCTTATTAAGCCACCACTGAAACAATCTAGGTGCCAGTCCAGGTGGAAACTCAGGGTTACAAAAAATAGGAGCTAGCGGAGTGTGTGGGGATGATATAGATTTGTGATGACATATTCTGTCCCAGACGGCTAATGAATGTGATAAGGTGGGACAATATAGGAGGGGAAAAAGCCACAATAATGATCCAATAGCAAAGGGACAGCAGGAGAGAGCCTCAATAGAGACCCAAAGGGGTGTAGGTCCTTTAACAGTAGTATAGACAAATTGGGTAATCAGCGAAAAAAAGACCAAGCCCACCCCGTGGTTTGGAGACATATAATGTCAGTTTATTCATTCAAGGTTTTCTGTTACCCCATCTGAAACTGAGGAATATACACTGTATTTAAACAAACGTTTTTGTGCCTGGGGTTCAGCTTTAGGGCTCTTTCACATGAGGCTGTCCGTGTACAGACTCCGCTTGCTCAGTGGGGATCACTCCGTTGATCCCCGCTAAGCCGGCGGATGACAGGTCCGTCTCCGCTCACTGTGCAAGGATGGACCTGTCAGAGCTCCGCTCTCCTCTATGGGGGAAAATAGGGTTTCCCTCCGTCTGGATTCAGTGGAGCGGTTCGGATGTCAGCGGACATGTCACCACTGACATCCATTGCTCCGTAGAACTGTATGGAGCGTCCGTTCAGGTCCACCTAAAAAACTGACAGGTGGACTTGAACGGTCCGCCCGTGTGAAAGAGCCCTTACTCTGTTTTACCATGATGATTTTTAGTCCTATATATTTTCCTTCATTTTGTGGCACTGGTTCCTAGAGAGACCTAGTTATAATGTATTCATTTTCAATTATTTAGCCATTTTTAACGCAAAATACATTTTTTACTTAAACTATTAGTATATTACCTTTAACACAAACAATTGTTAAAGCGGGGGTCCACCTATCTATCGTTTTTTTTTTTTGGAGTTCATTCACAAACTTTTCATCTCATGAATATCTACTCACATGTTCTGTGTAATAAGTCCGAATGTGTCCGATTTCGTTGTAAAGAATAACTTATAAAATTCACTGAAGGCGGTTTCCATCTTCATTGTGGGCATTTGAAGCCTACAAGCATGTATTTCCTGGATGCTGTGAATGCTGTGCTCCCAGCATTCACCGAGATGTTGTGATGACGCTGTTGCACAATGCATGCTGGGAAGCCTGAGACTAGCTCCCAGGGGAGTGTGGGAGGTCTGGGAGAGGCTAGAAACACGCCTACTCCCTTGGGAAGAAAACCAGGAAGTGCTAAGAAGATTAGAAAAAAAAAGGTAATTACGGTGATTTAAATTTTTTTACACAGCATGTCAGCATCTAGGCAAGGAAGAGAATGCATAGAGATAATGTTCAAAATTTGGGTGGAACCCCGCTTTAATTGATGATTTTATAATCATATGCAGGATGGGCATACGTCTATTTGCCCACTAGAGGGACCTCCCATACAGTCTATGCTTGCACACTGATAGTACAGTATTTAAAGATAAACGCCAGGAATTTAGTCACTTTTTAAGCTACTCCAGGTTACTATAGGTTAAGTCCAAAGAGGTACATGGCACATGAACTTTTCACTTTTATTTTCAATTTATGTTTTTACTGAGTGATATTCCTATACTTGTGGTACTCTGATGCTGGACTTTCGGGTCTCGGTACCTGCAGTTGTAGAGTTGTATGCAGCTCTGCCTGCCCCTCCTGTTGCTAAATCATGGAGTGCTTTGTATTATGTGAACTCAGTCAGTGTGTGAGAAAGCAATGTCTCTCTTCTCTAAGCGCTGGGGGTATAGCAATAAAACTGTTAGTACCGCTTTTATTGCTTTTACTTACATTTAACGTTTAGAGCAATGTGTTCCCAAGGCTGAATGCCAGGAACAGAGTGCTTGCATTCCAGGCATTTGTCTCTTGGAGCATACAGGCATAAGCCCCCCCTTCACATTGATTTGACATGCCAAATTGCATGCCATGTCACAGCCTATTGCCAGCAGCGGCACCGTCCGAATCGGTGTGACGCCGACTTTGTGGAACCGCACCAATTCCCAAAAGTAGTTCCTGCACTACTTTTGGCAACTTCAGGGGCGATTTCAATAGGCATCTGTGCATGAAGCCACACAGATGTCTTTTAAATCGCCCCCAAACTGGCACTGAAATGCGGCTTTGAAATTGTGCGAGTTCAGCTTGACTCGCACGATTTGAAACCTGCACTCTTCAGATCAAGGGCTAAACGTTGCCTCTCATAGCGTTTTCCAAGCTGCCGGCAGCAGGGCTGGAGTAGCAGCCTCTCATAGAGTTTTTTATATTAGACTAATTACTCTAATGCTTTTTTAATGAATCGATGCATTTCCATTAGTTTCAATCCTGATTAAAAACATGTAATGCTAACATTGTTAGGAACAAAAAGGGAAACCTGAACGCCTAGCATGCAGTTTTCTTTCCTATTTTTAGAAACGTTTGCCGAATGTACTTCTAGAAATAACACAGTGTTCTAAACAAATGTGTTTTTTAATAGAAAGTTTATTCAACTTTCATAAAAGAGTAGTTTGTCAAAGGCTTTCACAGACAATTGTCATCAGAAAAATATATACTATGTGCAATGGATATTTGAGAAAGGTTTATTTAAACCCAAATACTAACTTTATAAATGATTTACCATGTTACCAGGAAATATATTGTCACAGCACTTTCATTACCTTTTCATTTTATAACATCAGCATTGTAATAGCAGTAGAAACGATAGTTGTTTATGACAATCCAACTGTAAAAAAAACGTATTTGGGTGTTGTTGACCCTATAGACTTCAATGGGTGTAAACGTACAACACACACATTTGCTAGTCTTTTTGGACACATTATTATATCTGGAAAAACTCTTCCCCTCCTCTAGAATTGCTCTCCAACCTTTGCCAAGTCCAGGAAACAAATGCCTGAAGCTTGATATATGTGAAAACACTTGCACAAAGCTTGTAAAATTCCTGTAAAACAAACACACAGAAAAAATGCTGTAAAATCACTTATGCCTATGCTCCGGTCAGGTATGAATGTGTTCTGCCTACTTGCTGGCCATCTCTTTCAACAACTTTCTGGACTATATATCCCATGGTACATTGCTGCCTGCAAGCAGTGATTCCTGTACTGACTCCACCTCCTGAAACTCCTCCTCTCAGTACCTCTGTCGTTCAGAAGGCAGGCTCTGTGAAAAGTGTGACACAGCAGTGCCTACTAACAGGACATAGTGATTATGTGTCACAGAATTTAAGGAGGTAAATGTTTTGGGATCTTTACAAAGTAAGTTTACAAACTTTAGGATTTTTCAGATTAATAGGAGTAGGCTA
The DNA here is from genome assembly GCF_042186555.1 of Aquarana catesbeiana. Taxonomy (NCBI): domain Eukaryota; kingdom Metazoa; phylum Chordata; class Amphibia; order Anura; family Ranidae; genus Aquarana; species Aquarana catesbeiana. Next base: position 142,977,852 of record NC_133326.1, read on the forward strand.
GAAAAAATTGACACATAATATGGAAATGAACGTAGGATTCTACATTTTGAACATAGGTATGATTTTTCTTAAAAGTTTCTTTCAATATTATCAAGTCTTCAGCTCTCATTAGTTAAAAGAGAAGTACAGCCAAAGCTCATTCTGCATTCCTGTGACCCGCTTTCAGCAGTGGCCTGAATACCTCTGTTGGCTGAGGTCACAGAGCCGGTCCAGCTTGGGGAACGCCTGAGGCAGCCTCTCCCAGCCCCTCCACAGCCCATCGCTCTAGTGACCGCATGGGGGGGGGGGCAGAGCAGAGAGCCGATGACTGACAGTCACCAGCTTTCTGCTCACGAAGCACTGAGAAATGAGCGATCAGCTGTGTTTCATCGTTCGGTTTTCAATCTTAGAGCCAGTGGGGGACCAATGCTGCATCCACCTACAGTGCCTTGAAAAAGTATGCATACCCCTTGAGATTTTCCACATTTTGTCATGTTAAGATGTCGGTCAGTTAAGATGAACCCATGCTTCACGCGTCTCTCTGCGGATGAGAGAGCCTTTAGGAGGAGCGAGAGATTGTGCCTTTGAGAGATTGTGCCTTTATTGTGGCAAGCCAGGTCACTTTTTGAAGTCTTGTCCTACCCGTCCAGGGAACGCCCGAACCTTGAGGTCCTGTCATGGACAGACCTTAGGTGGCGTTGTTTCGTCCCCAGTTATCCAGAAGGATAAGCCCCTGGTTTCAGTCACCCTTTCTTGGGCTGAGTCATCCATCAAGATACAGGCTCTAATTGACTCTGGAGCTGCAGGCCTGTTCATTGATGCTGCCTTTGTATCGCAGCACTCGATTCCGCTGCAGCTGCGTGACACTCCACTTGCCATTGAGGCTCTTGACGGGAGACCTCTACAGCCTGCCCATGTGACTCATGAGACCGTTCCGTTGTCCGTGGCTGTAGGGGCTCTTCACCATGAGATAATCCAATTCCAAGTTATTTCCTCACCTAGGTTTCTGCTGGTTATTGGTTATCCTTGGTTACAGAGGCACAACCCCTCTTTTGATTGGCTCCATGCTGAGGTTCTGTCCTGGTCACCACAATGCAGTGAGACATGCTTTCAGAAGGTAGCCAATGTCCTGTGCACCTCTTCACTCTCCTCCCTGCCGGAGGAGTACCACGATTTTAGCGATGCAAAGGTCAAGGCGGTAGTTTGCCTCCACACTGGCCTTATGATTGTGCAATTGACCTTCAACCTGGTGCCATACCCCCTCGTGGCTGAGTTTACCCTTTGTCGGTTTTGGAGGCCATGGAGGTGTATGTTGCAGACGCACTTTCTCGAGGTTTCATCCGCAAATCCTCGTCTCCTGCTTGTGCTGGTTTCTTCTTTGTGAAGAAGAGGAGCGGTAAAGTGAGACCTTGTATTGATTATAGGGGTCGCAATAGTTTCACGATTAAGAATGCCTACCCAATTCCGTTGATTACCGAGTTATTTGACCGCCTCAAGGGAGCAACGATTTTCACAAAGCATGATTTGAGAGGGGCATACAATCTCGTGCGGATTAAAGAGGGCAACGAGTGGAAAACTGCGTTTAATACCAGAACAGTGCCTTGAATTCTGCTTCCCGATTGTCCCCGTTTATGGCGTATTATGGCTTCCAACCTTCCATGTTGCCTGACTCGTTTGTTCCGCAGAGTATTCCTGCATTAGGGGAGCATCTCCGTGGTCTTCGTTCCACTTGGGCACAAGTTCAGGAGGCTTTGCAACATGCTAACGATAGGTACAGACTCCATGCTGACCACAGACGCCTGCCTGCACCTTCCTACCAGTTTGGGGACAGAGTCTGGCTGTCGTCTCGCAACCTCCGACTTCGTGTTCCTTCTTTGAAGTTCAAACCTCGTTTTATTGGGCCTTTCTGTATCCTTCGCAGGATTAACCCAGTGGCTTATGCCTTGGAACGTTCCTGTTGAAGACTTGCTTGGCTGACGTTCCTTCTGGCTCCTGATCCTGCTTGCTGTACTACTACGTTTATCTCTGGCTCTCTGGCATTTGCTTGGCTGACTACCCAATCCGGTTACTGAACTCTGGCTTGTTTTCACTACTCTTACTCTGTTTACCTTATTCTTATTATTATTAAACCAGTGTGATTTAACTTTACTTCTGTCTCGGTCTGATTCATGGTTCTTTATAACCTGTTAGTGTGTGAAACGCGTCTACCATTTGAACTGTTTATAACACTTGGGATGTTCGTCTATTAAATAAGAATTTTGATGGATCTTGTAGTGCAGCCATTTCTTCAGTGTTGATCGTATGCGGAAGGCGAGCCGAGGTGGGCACCCGTGATATCATTAGGCTTGCTGTCTCACCTGGAGCAGTGAGTTTTTTTTGTTTGGATATGCCTACTTGTGTCACCTGACTGCTCTCATCAAGTCCCTACCTGAGTCACCTGACTGCTCACACCAAGCCTATATTTTCTTGTACAAACATCATGCTGAATAAAGAAGTCATCCTCTCCAGCCTGCACCATGATGTATTTTCCCATCCCCACCTTTTACTCAAATCATAGCTGTCTAATCATGACCCAAACATCCCCATCCTGTCATATCCCATATCCATCCATGACACAGGAGTTGGTCAGAGAGTGTGTGGACATGATACAGGAGTTGGTCAGAGAGTGTGTGGACATGATGCGGGAGTGGATCAGAGAGTGTGCGGACATGATACGGGAGTTGGTCAGAGAGTGTGCGGACATGATTCGGGAGTTGGTCAGAGAGTATGCAGACATGATGCGGGAGTTGGTCAGAGAGTGTGCGGACATGATGCAGGAGTTGGTCAGAGAGTGTGCGGAAATGACAAAGCAGCTGCGAAATGTGGGCGTGGCTTAAATTGTGTAGCGTTACCCCTGTAAGGGCTGCTGAGTATAATGGTCTGTCTGTCACCCTGACCAGCCAGGCACACACTTTTTCACTCCTCAGAGACCATAAAGCAGCAGTCCATGCATTTTGTTTTATTGAGGGGATATTAAACTTGAATAGGGATGGGGACTCATGAGATGTCCAGGTGGTCAAACATTGGAACATGGGACTCTATATACATCCTATATATATTCCATTTCTCCTGTACATCGCTTCCTCTCTTCTGAGTATCGCTCCATACTCCTGCACATTGCTTCCTATCTTCTGAGTATCGCTCCATACTCCTCCTGCACATTGCTTCCTCTCGTCTGAGTATCACTGCATACTCCTCCTGCACATAGCTTTCTCACTTCTGAATATCACTCCGTACTCCTCCTGCACATCGCTTCCTCTCTTATGAGTATCACTCCATATTCCTCCTGCACATCGTTTCCTATCTTCTGGGTATCGCTGCGTACTCTTCCTGTACATCGCTTCCTCTCTTTCGTTCTCCAGACTAGCTAGCACTGTAGGCCTGACACTGACTCAGCCAGGCCTAAAGCAAATGCCCTTCACAGGCAGGGACCTATGGTGTAGCAAAAAGAAAATAGTAAGTTCTGGTACTAGCTGTCCCACATGCGGCTACTGATCCCAGTCAGCCCTCTTCAGGCCCTGCCAGCCCTCCTGGCTGCAGCTGCCTGACTACACTGCCCACTACACTACAGTCTGCACCCATCTCCAACTGCACTCCCCCAGTCCTTTTCAGGTGTGCATCCCCAGTCCTCCCGACTGTGCATGCCACTCACCAGCCCTCTTGGCTGCAACCGATGGTTCCTCTCCCTGGAGACTTGCCCGGCAGTACTCTCTCCTGCTGTGCTCTCTTGCTCCCCCTGTGCCTCCTGTCCAAGACACCTCCATGTTTTCTTGGAGAGCCCTGCCCGCACCTAAGCCCCGGCCCAAGGTCACCCCCCCCCCAGACTGGGGAGCTCCCTCCAAGGCCCCGACAGCCTCAGTATTCCTTCTTCAACTCTTCCACCCGACAACTAACTTCTCCCAAACTGGGCTGACCCTGGGTATTTGAGGAGGCCTGCCCCCTGCCAATTCCAGGTTGGGGATTGACCAGGGCTCCTCAGAATACCCCAGGCAGCTCCACCTCTCCTCTCCTCCCGTCTTTCCAGAACCTTCTAGAGAGCTCTGGAAAGAAGAGGGAGGTCTTGGTGATGCTGCCTGTGAGTCATCCAGCTTCTACCCTGAGCCACTCCCAGCCCAGATGAAACAAAAACAAACAGGCCTGACTGCCAGCCAGGCCGGCCTAAATTTACCTACACTAAAAACTCTCACTCTAGCACCTACACTACTAGAGGGTGCTACAATTTGCATAAAATATTGTTGTGGTGTCAGTAGTTTTATATTTTATTTTTACAATTTTTTTTTTTTTTTTTTTACAATTTTATTTTGTAATACATATAAAATATATTTTTTTATCAGCCCTGTTGGGGGGCTTTAGTGAGATGTCAGGGGTTTAGACCCCTGACATCTCCCCTTTGAGACAGAGAAAGGGACAGAGGACACAGATTCCCCAGTCCTTTTCTCACCACTGAAGATGAATGGAAAGGAGACAGCGACTAAACTAAAGCAAAGTAATACACAGTTTACTCTGCTCAATTATCACATGACATAGAGAGCGATCGGTAACAAACACTCTCTATGTCCCATTCAGAAAAGGAAGGGACCTTCCTCCGCTCTTCATCCTGACAGATTCCCCCCCCCGTGCAGCCCATGGGAGAGGATAGCAGGGAAGCCGGCTGCGGGGGACGAGGGGGGGGTGGAGAAAGAGGACACGGAAACACAGTGGGCGGATGAGGAGGACACGGAGGGGGCCAGAGATGAAGGGGGGGGTGTTGGAGGAGAACACGGGTGCTGGAGGAGAAGGAAGACACAGGGAGGTGGCCGGTCGGGGATGATTGGTACAGTGGGAGACAGCTGTGAGCATGATCTCCCTGCATGGCTTTTCATCAGCCGCTTCTCCTTCTCTCCCTCCCGCGGCTGTCAGCTGAAAAGCCATGCAGAGGAATCGGTGCTCACAGCTGTCCCCTGCTGCACCGATCATCCCCGACTGTCACTGGACATCCGTGTGTGCAGGACTGACAGAGGGCCGTGAGCGTGCTCTGCTTTTGCCCAGAATGCGCTCTGCCTCTCTTGTTCGAGCTCTCGCCAAGGGGAATGTAGAGGTGGGCGGGGAGTCTGCTGATGTCACGACTCCGCCCACCGAGCGTAGCACAACAGACCCACCCACTGAATCTGGAGTTTTTCGGGGCTCCAAATAGAGAAGGGGGAGATATTTGGAAGGTAAGGATACATGCAGGAGGCATTTATATCCTTAAAGTTCAGCACTATGCCATTACTTTATAATTAATGAGAGTGGGTTTACATCCACTTTAATGGAGGCCCATGAGGCCGCTTTGCAGATGACGTCTGGAGCCACATGCCGGGCTGCTGCCCATGAAGCCGCCATACCCCTGGTGGAATGTGCCATCACCGCCTCTGGAAGAGCTAAGCCCTTAGCGCTATAAGCCTGCTGGATGGGCTGGACAATCCAGGCCGCAATCGTTCTGGTCGAAGCTCACTTCCCTCTGTTATTGCCGGAGTGCAAGATAAATAAGTAGTCGGAGCGTCTAAAAGAGGAAGTAGCTTGCAGGTATTCCTTCAGTATTTCACCTACATCCAGAGGGTGAACTTCAGTGGACCCCGGGGCCCTGAAGGTAGGTAGAACAATTTCTTGGTTCTCATGGAACACTAAAGTAACTTTTGCGTTTGAGCCGAGCATAGGGATGAGGATCACCCGATCCAGGAAGAAAGTCAGGAATGGTTCTTCGTAACCCAAGGACCCAATCTCAGAAACCCTTTTGGCTGAAGTGATGGCAACTAGGAAGGCGACTTTTGCAGAAAGGTCTTTGATAGAAAGCAGAGCGGATCCTGTGGTACTGAGACCAGTCAGTGAGTGGAGAACGAGGGGAAGATCCCATTTGGGGAATCGGTCTTCTTTGGGGCCTTGTTGCCCCATAGAAAAACTGTTGGATTAGAGGGTGAACGGCCCATGATGTTCCCGGAGAGGGCCGACAAGGCTGAGACTTGGACCTTGAGAGAGCTGAAGGATAGAGACAGATCTAGGCCGCATTGAAGGAAGCTGAGGATATCCTGAATTCCCAGATCTCTGAACGATCTGCCCATATGGGATGAGAATTCTACAAACTTGGCCCATATTTTCCCATAGACCTTATTCGTGCTAGCCTTTTCTCAAGCTCATGAGGGTGGAAATCACTCTTGATGTGCACCTGAGAGTTTCCAGCTTCTCCCTCTCAAGAACCAGACCATCAGTCTCAGTAACGCCGGGCAAGGGTGCAGGACTGCCCCCTGAGAAAGAAGGTCCGGCCTGAGAGGAAGAGGCACTGGGTCCTGGAAGCTGAGCTGGGTCAGAAGGGGAAAGTATGGCCTGTTCGGCCAGTAAGGTGCTATTACCAACACCTCGACCGCTTCCGCTTGGAGTCTCTGTGAGAACCTGAGGATGATCGGGAGCGAGAGAAAAGCGTATGCCCTGTTGAAGCTCCACTGATCTGTCAGGGCATCTATTCCGAAGGCCTGGCTGCAACGGCCACAAGTGTAATACTTCTTGGGTCTTGAAGTTGCAGGGGGATGCAAATAGATGTACTTCAGGATTGACTCCCAAAGACAGGATCCATTCGAATGTCTGCGCATGAAGGGACCACTCGTTGTCTAACTGTCTGTGAGACCAGAAATCCGCTTGGACGTTCTGGACTCCGGGGACGAAGACCGCTGAAATATTGCCAAGGTTTTTCTGAGCCCAGGACATGATTTGCTTGACTTCTTGGAGCAAGGTGGAGCTCCAAGTGCCCCCTTGCCTCTTCACATAGGAGACCGCTGTGGTTTTATCCATTCTCAATAAAACTGATTCCCCTTTCAGGAGATGGGTGAAGGATTGAAGGGCACGCCAGGATGCCCGTAGTTCCAGGACGTTTGAACCCACATTGTGAAGACGGGCATCCCACCTGCCTTGTGCAAGTTCTGACCTGCAGAGGGCTTCCCATCCAGCACCGCTGGCATCGGACATGACCGTGACCCATGAGACAGGGCAATGGAGTGGCAGATGAGCAGATTTTTGTGCTGAAGCCACCAAAAGGGGCTGTTCCTCGTCACTGATGTTATGTGAATGGATTGATTGCCATCCCCTGAGTTCCATTGCTGGAGAAACCCTGTCTGGAAAGGACCTCCACAGAGACCATTTGACCATGAGGGTCATAGAGGCCATTGAGCTGATAATTTTTAGGCACTGTGAGGCCCTCAGGTCTGAGGAGCTCAAGGCCCGTGAAATTCTCTCTCGAATGACTGGGATCTTCTCTATTGGGAGAGAGATGGTACTTTCCACCGTGTCAAACTGGGCCCCTAAGTATATCAGGTGCTGGACTGGTTCCAGGTGGCTTTTCTCCAGGTTTAGGAGCCAACTGAATTCGAGCAGTGTGGTGATAACCTGCTCCCTGTGGATCAGCAGCTGCTCCCTGTCTTGGGATAGTAGCAGGAGGTCGTGAAGATAGTGGTACAAGCGTATTCCTTTTGTTCTGATGAGGGCCACCATGGCCAGAAGAACTTTGGAAAAGACTCGGGGTGAGGTTGTCAACCCAAAAGGGAGGCAGGTGAACTGTAGATGTTCTTGCCGGGCCCTGAGCCGGAGATATCGCCTGGCTGCACAGCTTGCTGGATGGTAGACAAGGTCTCCATTTTTAATCTTTCGTATTTTATAAACTTGTTTAGATAAGTTAGGTCTATCACAGGGCGCCATGAACCATTTTTTTGCACCAAGAAGAGAGGGGAGTATACCCCGTGGAACGCTTCACCTTTCGGGACAGGCACCACTGCTCCCTGTGCTAACAGCGAATCCACGTAGGACAGTAACACGTGCTTCTTTTCTTCTGATCGTGGTAGCAGGGTAGAAATAAATCTGGGAGGGAGGAGTACTGGTGAAGGACCATGTATGGCCTGTGGAGACTGTCTTGATGGTCCAGTAGTCCGAGATTGAGGCCACCCAGACGTGCCGGAAGAGAAGCAGACGTGCCCCCACTCGACCCGCCTAGGTGGGCCCAATCTCAAAACGACTTAGCTGGCTCATGTCCACTGGACGCCTGGCTTTTAGTGGGCTTTTGGAAGGATGCCTGTCCTCTGCTCTAATTACTTCTGAAGTCTTGGCTGGGCCTATAAGAGCATGCCTCTCTTGACCGCTCCGTACTGTGTCTTCTGCGCTGGGGCCTCTTCTGGCCGAGCAGACGCCTATCCTGGGGCAGGAATCTCGACTTCCCACCCGTGGCTCGGGCTATGGCACTGTCCAGCCTGTTGCCAAACAAGGGCCCCTCAAAGGGGATCCTACACCAGGCCTGTTTGGATGCTGGATCGGCGAGCCAAGGATGTAACCATAAGGCCTGCTAGCCGTGACCGAGGACAGCATAGTCCGGGCCAGCAGGTGGATAAGGTTGATCAAAGCCTTCTCCAGGAAGGCCACTGCCAGCTTCAATTCCTGGACTGCTGAGCACCTGGCCAGTTCTCCTGAGACTCCCCTGAGCACAGAGTCCACATTCTCTGTCCAGGCCACCATGGCGGGTTTGCAAGCCATACCGGCTAGCCCGTAAATCCTCCTGAGGTCTTGGTCTATTCTCCTCTCAAGCCTGTCCTTGAAGGATACAGCGTCCTCTAAGGGAAGAGTGACGTGTTTGGCCAGTCGCATCAGTGCTGCGTCTACGAGGGGAGCGTTTTCCAGAGGGGTATAATCTGGAGGTTTTACTTGACATAGAAGCCTTCTTATCTACCTTGCACCCCTCCTCGTCAATGATATCCTTCAATTCGGAAAGGAGCGGGTAGTTGAGACATTCCTTCCCCAAATGTTTAAACAACTTCCTTTGCTTAGCCGGGGGAGTGGAAGGATCTTCCCACTTAAGGGCCTTTTTGACCACTTTAATGAGTGGGAAACAAGGGTGAAGTCTAAGCCTCCGACAAATTCGTCTCCTTCCAACTCGCTGTCCAAAGAACCGGGAGAAGCATCATAAGGCTGGGATGGGTCCAGATCCTCCTGGACCTCATCAGCCAGGGAGCCAGATAGAGTGGTGGACTTGCTCTGTGTGCGGGTTGCACCCCACTCCTTGAGGGATTGCTGCACCACACGCTTAACTAATGATTCCATCTGTTGGCTTTCAGCCTCTTTTTCCCCGACCGCCTTGGCATAACAAGGGTCACATAAGGACTTGCCCTCAGAGACTCCCACATCCTCAGCAGGCTCTGCGATCAGATCGGCTGTCATGGCGGTGGGTGCGGTGTCTGGAGAAGGCATGGGAACATCTCCTCTGTTAATGGGTCCTAGACGGAGAGTCGCATCTGGACCTGGATGAGGAAGGTTGACGTTGAGGAATGGCAAGGTCCCTGTCATCTCGGACGGTAAACTGGCGGTCCGACCTGGATGGGCTAAAAAGGAGATAGGTAGAAAGCATGACATTGGGGCATATGTCCATTCAGCCGTGGACCTGGTCCCCCCTCTCACACCCCACATACATGGGCGTCCGCAGAACTTTTTTAAAGGGGGGGGCATAAATCCCCCATGCTCCACCCCTTTTTGACAATGTCATGAAGTGAAGGGGCTTAGTCATTATCACATAAAACACAGGCATGTGCCCATTAATTGCTGTCTCATTGTGCCTATCAAATGTGCCCTGTACAGTACGTGTATATATAGGGGGTGGATTGTAATATTATATACAGGAAGGAAGGTGTGTGTATATAGCTGTATACAGGACAGATGATGTATATCTGCAGTCAGTGATGATGGAGGAAGGTCTCTATATACAGGAAGGAAAGTGGGTATATACAGCTTCCTATACCCACCTTCCTTCCTGTATATAGAGACCTTCCTCCATCATCACTGTGCAGATATACATCATCTGTCCTGTATACAGCTATATATACAGGACAGATGATGTATATCTGCAGTCAGTGATGGGGGAATACAGGAAGGAAGATGGGTTTATATAACTGTATACAGGACAGGACAGATGATATGATCTTTCCTATACAGTATCTAGCACCCCCCTTCACTGATCATACCTGTATTCACTCAGCTGCCCCCCTCATCTGTATATATGTCAGGCCCCCGCACACACACAGCTCTGCCCCCCCCCCCCCCTATACACAAACAGCCTCCTCCCTTCACTTGTACTCACAGCCCTCACTTGTAAGGTGGTCTTCCTTCTCCCAAGTGCTGTTTCCCTGTCCCTGTGAAAATACAACAGGCAACAAAGCAAACATGAGGGGCGCACATACAAGAAGCAGCCATAGGTGGCAGTAAAGAGCTCTGTAAGCTCAGTGACACTGATCTGAAGCAGCTGTGGAGCCGACTCGCACAAACCCAGAGAGCCAGCACAGCTATAGGTGCGGCCACGGCAGACCCTTGCCAATTCCAGGGGGGTCACTCGCTCCCCCTTGCCCCTACCTGCGGACGCCCATGCCCACATACCTAGAGCGTGAGGGCTTGCCGCACAGAGGCGATGACCTGCCCATGGCACCCTGGCGGATGAATAGGTGACGATCCTGCAGCCTTATAGGAACACCCACACATCTTAGGAAAAAAGGGGTGCATATTGCAGTGCAGTTTCCTCTTTAAGAGCCATCTCTGCCCACCCAGCGCCATAGCCCCAGACCGGAGCTTACCTTAACCTGAGAGTCTGGTGCCTGGAAGAGCTGTCGCAAACTGCCCACAGTAATGCCCAATGTGACAGGGGCTCTCAGGGATTTAAATATCCTTGCCGTAGTGAAGTCACCGCTGTGTCTGGTCTGCTCCTGCACAGTGGCGACCCGGGTCCCCGGCCGCACCGTGCATGCGTGAAACCAAGCCTCCGTTTCATCCGAGGATCACGCATGCGCGGAAGCGGAGCCACGTCCTGGAACGCAGGAGTGTTGCAGGCACAATAGGGGAACAGAATACAAAACAACACAAAAAGGGACAGGGCGCATGAGGGGAAGACAGAAAAGCGTATACACAAACTGCTGCCATGGAGGAATCTTCAGACCTTGCCAGCCGATCCTCCGCGCCTGGGCATACAAAGGCCGTCCCCACCACTGGACACAGAGGCCTGGAGCTATGCACATGCCCATGGCTGGGCCCTGGGCTATCTTGTCACCGCTAAGAACGTATGCCCGGCACCAACCTCGATCGATTGGACATCCGTAAACGTGAGTACATTGCTTGTAGGTCCAATGAAGAGGACAAAAAAGGGACGCAGACTCTAGCGGTGAGCTCAAATTTATGGGAGTGGGATCCTATAGCATTGGAGAGGAGGCGGGGTTAACCACACATAGACTGCTATGGAGTCTGTCAGGAAATTAGATTTTTTTTTTTTTTTAATTTATTGGATATGTTTTAGAGCAGAACATAAAAAAATATTATTATTTTTTTCTCCAAAATTTTCAGTCTTTTTTCGTTTATATCACAAAAAATAAAAAACCCAGTGGTGATCAAATACTACTAAAAGGGGGTGTGTGGCTGGCCATGGCGGAGTCCAGACGCTGATTCCTGAGCTCACGACACACGACACACAGGGCTAATCCCGCGGCCGTTTTATCACCTTTAAAGGTCACCCGACTGATGCCCAGAAGGAGAAGGTCCCAGAGTGTCCAGCGGCCCCGAACATCAACGGTAATCACCTGCTACTTTGCCTCCCGGGACCCAGAAACTTCGGACCTCGCCGGTGCGGCCAAGAACCAGCCGTGCAGTGCAGAACAGATCTTCTCCACGATCAGGTCTCACCGCTCCACCCGCGGCTTCGGCAGATGAGGTGAGAGACTGCTCTCCGATCCCCTCACCATGCCTAAGCCTGTCTCCCTAATCTGCTGAAGCTGGAGACAGGCAAGACACTGAAGACACTCCCATTAGAAGCCCTCAATCAGATTCAACACAGTTTGGCCACTCTCCCTACCAGACAGGAGCTGGTTTACTGGGCTCAACGTATTGAATCCTCCCTCAAGAGAGAGGTGGAGGATCTCCGGGCTCAGGTCACCCGCACTGATAATAGGATCACTGCTATTGTCTCCAATCAAGCTACACAGGAGTCCCCCATTACTGCTTTGGAATCCATAGTGTCCCATCATAAATCCCAACTCCTCCAAGTCTGGCTAAGCTCGGAAAATATCGAGAACAGGAGTAGGAAGAATAACATTAGGATCCGGGGTTTACCGGAGACTACGGCTCCTGGTGACCTTGCTGCGACTATTCCGTCCATTTTTAACTTCTACCTCGATAGAGCCCGACCACAGAAATGGAGCTGGACAGAGTTCACAGAGTGTCTCCGGGCATGTCCCCTGCTAGCGGCCGCCCGAGGGATGTTTTGTCTTGCGTCCTTTACTATAAAGTGAAAGAACTGATCCTTCGAAAGGCTTGGCACAGGGGTCCCATTGATTTTGACAGCGCTTTTATTCAACTCCTGCCAGATTTCCCATGCTACCCTAGGGATGCGCAGAACAGTTAGACCCCTCCTAACTGTTATACATGAATCTGGAGCTACGTATACCTGGGGCTTCCCATTTCATGTGCAAGTGAAGAAGGAAAATTGCCAATTCATCCTGCGGTCCCCGGACCAACTCCCTGAGCTTTTTTCGTTCTTGGGCTCTGACCCGATCCCCATACCCAACTGGTTGGATGTCCTTCTTGATAATCAGGCCCCACAGATATCCAATCCCTTGCCACAAAGGCATAGCAGGTCCCGCTCCAGTAGCGCGGTCTCTGGTCCGGCTCACATCCACCCTTCTGATCCGGAGCTGTGACAAACTCCATGTGCCCTGTGAGCTTCCCAGGATGACATTTCGTCAACAGCCCTGTCTCCCTTGGACATGACACTTTGCTTCCGCTGGTTGCACCCTAGCTAATTTTAACCTTACAGGCCAGGATACCCAAAGAACCAGAGTCACTTGTTCATTTGAAGTTACAAGCAAGTTTTACCTGACATTCAGTCATCTGGGGCAGCTCTGTACTCTGTATCTGGTTCATCTTCCACCTGGTTCCTCTGTCAGCAGGATGGCACATAAGGACATGCCCCCTTCACCCCAGCCCCCTTAGTTGTACGGCCTGTTCAGGGAGGTTTTGGGGTCATACCATATCATATTTAGGATACAAATACGTTAAGCTGTTTTCTGTTGAATTTCTTAGCCCTGTTTTCCTCTATGTTATCCTGCTACAGCAGTCATTGCACTGCTCCCTGCATCATAAATGACAACCGCAAACACTTTCCCTCTCAAACGGTTGGTACTCGGGTCCCGGAGCTCTTACCTGTCCCTAAATTACCGAGCAGTCAATTCCTTTTATATTCCTTACCTTTACCTCTGCGGGGAGTGGTTCAATGGCTAGCTTCAGGCTCCAGTCAGATCGTTCTGTTTAAGGTCCCTGTGACTTATTGTTGCTTTACCTTGGTCCGGGGTGGCCCATGTCATGCCAGAAGTTACCTTGCTCTCCCTGAATACACACAGGCTGAATATCCCAGAGAAGAGGTCGCAGGTGCTGAGTGAGATTTGGAGAAATCGTGCCCACGTAGCCTTTCTCCAGGAGACCCATTTCAAGGCTTCAAAACTCCCAAGACTCGGGAACTTCAGGTACCCTTTTGTTTACCACAGTTGCTCCCCAGACTCTAAATCTCGGGGGGTAAGTGTTCTCATCTCCAAAAATGTGGCTTGGTCATTATCAGCTGTCCTCAGTGACAATCTGGGTCGCTACATCTTTGTGAAGGGCTCTATTTACGGGCAGGTTGTAACCCTAGTCAACATCTACGCCCCCAACATAGGCCAAGTGGGCTTTATTGAGGGCTGTTTGGACAAACTGACTGACTTTGCAGAGGGGCAGGTGATCTTGGGAGGAGACCTAAACGTGGCTTTGGACCCTCTGTTGGACACCTCCACGGGTTCCTCGCATCTGTCATACGCGGCCCTTCATCGGATTAAGAAAGCTTTGACAGCTGTTCACCTGGTGGACGCGTGGAGGATTGCACACAGTGACACTAGGGACTATACCTTTTTTTCACCCCCTTATAACTCTTACTCGAGACTGGATTACTTTCTGGTACATGAATCGGCCCTTCCTTTAGTGTCTTCCAGTAGTATATGGGTGAGATCCCTCTCGGATCAGGCACTGATTTTATTGACACTCATTCTGGGGTGGGGGGTCTCACCAACCAGGGTCTCTTGGTGGTTAAATGAGAGCTTAATCCAGCAGCCACAATATGCAAAAATAGTGGAGGAGGAGATTAAAGCCTACTTTGTAACCAATACAGCTTCGGTGTCCTCGCCTTGCTTGCTATGGGAGGCACACAAATGTGTAGTCAGGGGAGTACTTATTTAATTGGGGGCTAAAGTTAAGAAAGACAGACAACGAGAAGTGGACTCTCTCTTGGAGCGCATTGGAGTCCTGGAAAAGCAACATAAACTATCTCTAACCCGAGACGTGGCCGTAGATCTCCAAAACTTACGTGACTCCCTTAATTCTCTCTTGATGGCTAAAGCAAAAACCAAATTCATGTACTCACAGAGGCTATTCTATGAACTTGGTGGTAAACCTGGCAGACCCCTAGCCCGTGCATTACGTGAGACCACAGTACGTTCCTATATCCCCTCTCTGACGTCTCCCTCGGGTCAAAAAATCTTTAAATCACAAGAGATTGACAATTGCTTTCGCAGCTATTATGAGAAACTTTATAATTTGGCCCCTACGGTTACAGAGTCTACTTCGCAGACTCGCACCTCGTTAATAGACGAATACCTGCTCACCTCAGGTGTTCCCACATTGACGCCTCAGGAGAGGGAAGAAATGGAAGGCCATATCACAGAACAAGAAGTGCTCAAAGCCATCCAAGGTATGGAAGCACGGAAAATGCCGGGTCCCGATGGTTTTCCTTTGCTTTATTACCAGACGTATGCATCGCACTTGGTGCCTCGTTTTATACAGGCCTACAATGTGCTCCTGGACGGGACTCCACTCCCTAGAGACTCCTTATTTGCTCACATAGTTCTGATTCCTAAAGAGGGTAGTGATGCGAAAGACTGTGCGAACTACCGCCCAATATCTTTATTGAATACGGACCTCAAGATATTTACCAAAATACTAGCTAACCGCTTGGTCTCCTTTGTCCCCAAACAAATCCATTATGACCAAGTAGGTTTTGTTCCGACCAGGGAAGCCAGGGATGACACGATTAGGGCCTTGAATCTTATTCACTTGACCCGGTCAAGGAAAACTCCAATGTTGCTGATTTCAGCTGACGCGGAGAAAGCCTTTGACCGGGTCAACTGGCTCTTTATGAAACGCACGTTGAAGCACCTTGGCCTAGGTTCCCATATGAGTCAATGGATAGAGGCAATCTACTCCTATCCCTCAGCAGCAGTCCGAGCCAATGAAGCAATTTCCGCCCCCTTTCCCTTGAGCAACGGGACGAGACAGGGTTGCCCGTTGTCACCTTTGATATTCATGTTGGTACTAGAACCCCTGCTGGCTCACATTAGAAATGATCAAAATATAAAGGGCATTAGCACCGGCAACGCACAGCATAAAGTTGCGGCCTACGCGGATGATTTATTATTCTTTGAGACAAGCCCCGTTACTTCCATCCCCAATTTATTGCAAGGCGCTTAAGACGTACTCCGCTCTTTCTAATTATAAAATTAATGTGCACAAATCTGAAGCTTTAAACATAAATTTACCTAAGGAGACTCTCAACATTATTCAACAGAATTTCCCCTTCTCTTGGGCTCGCCACAAAATAAAATATCTGGGCATTTATCTTACCCCCTCATTGTCAGCAGTCTTCCAAGAGAATTATGTTCCCTGGCTTGCCTCTCTACGTCTAGATCTCCAGTGCTGGCACAAGAATACTTTCTCCTGGTTCAGAAGGAACAGCATTTTAAAGATGGCGGTTTTGCCAAAATTGCTATATCTCCTCCAAACACTGCCAATAACTGTCCCAAACCACTTCCTTCATGCAGTTCGGGGGGAATTCTTGAACTTTCTATGGGGCTACAAAGCAAGAAGATTGTCTCATCATATCCTGACCTTACCAAAAGACCAGGGTGGCATGGGGTTCCCAGACCCGTTCAAATACTATCAGGCGGTTCACTTAACTAGAGCCCTAGACTGGGCCAAGCATGCCTCAGAGAAGGAGTGGGTGGGGGTGGAACAGGCAATGTCATCTCTTCCGCTCTCAACTTTGCTGTGGCAGACTTCTGCCCTGCCAGTACCCCTGAAATCCCACCCTTTGGTTGGGACTACTGTGTCGGTGGCAGTAAAAACGGTTTGTGTCACGTTGGTCTCCCAAACTCCCTCACCTTTGTCACCGGTAATTGGCACTCAGGAGTTCCCTTCTAGTCTGTCGGGGAGGAGGTTTAGGGAATTTCTAACTATCAACAGATTTAGGTTTCAAGACTTTCATCACGAAGGCGGATGGTGCACTATTGAGGATATACAAGCAATGTTATCGTCCCCTCTAGATAGATGGAGAACAACACAGATTAGACATTTCCTCACCTCGTCGCATTTCATGCCACCTACTAGTCAATCCTTGTCTGCTTTTGAGAGGCTCTACCTGGATCCTGCTCCCCTCCGTAATCTACTGTCCTTAATGTACGGGTCTCTGGTTGACCCCCAGGACGGCTTTATACCTTCCTATCTACGGAAATGGGAGAATGACCTGAGTCAGGCCTTCTCAAAAGATCAGAGAGAATGAATTTTATACTTTGCACACCACTCCTCAATAGCGAGTAGGTTCTAGGAGGTTGGGTTTAAGATACTGACTAGCTGGTATAGAGTGCCCATGCTCCTCCATAAAATCTACCCTTCAGTTCCCTCCTCCTGCTGGCGTTGTCAGCATCCTGACGGTTCGTTACTGCACATATTCTGGACGTGCTCCCGTGTTCGCCCCTTTTGGGAAGCCATTAGGCGCATAGTTCTTAGACTGACGGACATTACACTTGCAGAGGATCCGGCGCAATGCCTGCTCCGCCTTACCCCGATGTCGAGACATCGATATAAGAAATCCCTCTTGATCCACCTTCTAAAAGCTGCTAAAATATGCATTCCGCAAAAATGGAAATGCTCAGATCCCCGTCAGTTGGTCAGTGGATAGCTGTGGTGAACGAAATGAACCTGATGGAACAATTGACGGCTGCATTACATCGTAAGGAGGAAAAATTCAACAAAACCTGGTTTCATTGGCACGATTTCCGATTCTCTCATGATTACAACACCTTTGTGACCCCCTCAGTAGAGCTACGGTAACCGTGCATGTTTTTCTTACCAATTACCTCCGCCTCCATCACTCCCCCCCCCCTTTTTTTTTTTTTTTTTTTATCCCCCCCCCCCTTTTCTCCCCTTAAGATCTTACCTTTTCTCTTTCTTGATCTTTTTTAAACCTTTTAAACCTGCCTTGGTTCTTATCCTCTTCATGTCTTCTTCCCTGTCTTCTGATCTCCGAAATGTTATGTCTTCTTTGTTATTTGAAAAACCTGTTTATGTGCACCTGAGCATATAGAGGCGAGCATATTTTTTTATATTGTAGTACTTTATGTTTAATTTAGGTGAGCTGGCGCTATTTTGACACCAGCCAACTTGCTATCTCCATATTGTATGTTGATGCTTTGTCTTTGGTTTATGTATCAGCCTGTTCTCAATGTACAAGATGTCAGTGTTGGTCTTGTTTTGCCCTGTCGGGTGTACTCAATAAAAAACTTTAAATGATAAATACTACTAAAAGAAAGTTCTGTGAAAAAAATTATAAAAATGTCCTTTGCATACGGTGTTGCATGAAAGCGCAATTAGCGCAGTGCTGAATAGCAAAAAACACCTTGGTCATGAAGGGGGTAAAACCTTCCGGCGGTCAAATGGTTAAAAAGAACTAAGCCAACAGTCACTTTAACTTTTTTGCATAGCGAAAATGTTTTAAGTTTGTTAAAGAGACCACATTCTACCAAGCAGCACCCAGAATTGTTTATGAATTAACAATGAAGGAATGGTGATGATGTATTCATATGTTAGTTAAAAAAGTAAATACACAATGGGGGAGATTTACTAAAACCTGAGTGTGCAAAATCTGGTACAGCTCTGCACAGAAACCATTCAGCTTCCAGGTTTTATTGTCAAAGCTTAATTTAACCAAGCTGAAGTTAGAAGCTGATTGGCTACCATGCACAGCTGCCCCAGATTCTGAGTGCTCCAGTTTCAGCAAATTCCCCCCAATAATCCAAGTGTGACATCAGTTGAACCTGAAAAAGGGTTGCACTTTCAACAGATTGAAAAAAGTGCTTACTACATATTTGTGTGAGAACACTGTAGAAGTGGAATAGGAAGGAAATGGTGGGTTGTATATTCGTTTTCATTCACAGCTGAAGCTTTTATGTTCTAAAATGTTCATTTTATCACCTAAACAAATACAAAGAATTTTAGAGTGCAAGTACACCCTGTAGGCTCCTTTAACAATAGCAGTAATTTTTACTGCCCCCCTTGGTGGATCACTTTTCAGAGGACAGTGAAAGAGCAGGCATTAAGGAGTTGATGCTGCCACTTTCTGATGCCTGTTTTTCTTTTCTTTGCCTTTTTATTGCCAAATGGCAATTTTGCATTGCAGGGCCATGCTACAACTGTGAGCCAATCGCTTGGCTTGTGGTTGCGGTGAGGCCCCACTCACTTACTGTACATGGGAGAGTTTGACAGTGTTGCCTGTCATACTCTGCATGTAGGGTTAAAATTGCAGAACCGTAATGCAAAGACACGGCATTGTGTACCTATCCAAGTGGCACCATGTCTGCTTGCAGGTAAGTGGTCGGGAGCGTTAAAATGCAGATCAATCGCTTGTTTTTACCACCCCTGGTCACCTGTGAAGAAACCTTATGCAAAAAAGCTTAATTCAGATATTTTTAAAACAGAAAATACAATAAAATACAGATTTAAGATGTATTTTGCTAGTAGCATACAAATCCATTTAATGTTTCTAGAACAGATTTAAATATGTAACACAGAAGCTGATTAGCTGTTGTGGGCAGCACAGAGAATTCTTGTTTAAGACACTTTTAATTATACTCCTATAACAATTTCCAGTACAAATTTTCTGATCAATAAATTTGCAACCTTGGTCTGGTGCAGCCTGGTTTCATTGAACTCCAGGCTTCCTCCAGAAGTTCCTCCAGAAGTTAAGCAATGAACAATTTCTGCCTCTTAGATAATGGTGTTTTCAACTATCTGTAAGGGGGCATTCTTCCCTCTGACCACCAATGTACAGAGCATTTTTCCCACTGACCACGAGTGTCAGGGGGACTTTCTGCCAATGTAAAAGGTTTGCAGTTGTGCCATGCTCTTTCCATTTTCGGATGATGGATTGAACAGTGCTCCGTGAGATGTTAAAAGCTTGGGATATTTTGTTATAACCTAAAGCATTGTACACACGATCGGATTTTCATCCGGGAATTGTGTGATGACAGACTGTTTGCCTAAAATCCGACCGTTAGTACGCTCCATCAGACAATTGTTGGGGACCTTTCTGCCCACAAATGTTGGATAGCAGGCTAGTAAATTTTCAGCGGACAGCGGTCTGTTGTCAGATTTTCCTATCGTGTGTACACAAGTCAGAAGCAAGGACGACCAGGAAGCGGTCGGCCTTGTAAACTAGCCATTTTTCAGGGCAAATTTTCAGTGACACGAACAAAGGACCAAATCAGAAAAAGGTTGTCTGATCTCAAACATCGTAAGCAAGACCAGATGGAGTCCATACATAAGATCATCAAAAAAGTAAGCAAGATTTGTATCTAACCAATATGGATATGTGTAAATTAGCTGTTTGTATATGTGCTTTCTCCAAGTAGCTAGAGAGAATTATGTATAATGTTTTCTATAATCTTTGTCTGAATTGTTATTTTAAAGATGAAGTAAAATAGAAAGCAGATATGAACGTTCTTATTTGGTTCTGTTTTTGTACTTTATTTTTGTACCTAATTTTTTTCTCTTCTTTCAACACCAAGGCGTTGCACCAAAAAATGAGCAACCAAAAAATGAGGCAACAGTCAAGCCACCAGAATGGGCAAAGGGAGGCTACTTTCGCTCGGGCCTCAACAGGGGAGGCAACAAGGCCATCTTCCCACCAAAAACATAAGTGACAACTTCAAACACACTCATTTAGTCACTGACAGGGGTCATTCTAGGTGGGCCAAAGGCCATGGGCTTTGGGCAGAACTTAAGGGGTAAAGAACACTTTCTGGTTGCTGCCTGCCTCATCAGTGCCCATTAATGCAGCCTTGACCATGTAGACACGGCTAGAGGAGAGGCCCCGGGGATTACAGCCATATAGAGTCATGCCTGCTAGAATGATCATCATATGTCCCCTATCCCATAGGAGACAAGAGGGGTGGGGGTTACTGCAGGAATTTTTCAATGTTGGCACTTGTCCAGTCTTTGCCCTCTATAAAATTGCATCACCTTCCCTTTTCTATGCACTGTATTCACTGTAAAAAAAACACAGTGCAGCATGGTGGAGTCCACTAGTCAGGGCAAACATTGTCATCAGACCAAGTGCAAGGTTGGTCAACTAATGTAGCAAAATGGATGTTAGAAACAGATGGGACTAGGGGTGGATTAATGAATGGTGTATTGTTTCTTTTTAGAGGAAAGTGAGTGTGGTCATCTCACCCAGAAAGTGGGTTTGGAGGCATGGGATCTGACTCCTGGACCCAGCACAGACCTTGAAGAGGAAGCAAGTATTCAGGAGCCTCTTGTTTGCGTAAGTAAGTATTCTTGGAATCTGGCTTCAAATGTGTCTACATGTCAGATGTTTAGCTGAACAAACCAAACACCCACTCCACACATTAGCAAAGTATGTAGTGCCTTAACATTAGCATGGAGAAGGAAGAGGTGGAAGGAGCTGTCATTTTTGCTAGGTCCCCGAGTTTTGGAGATCCAGGCACCAGGGCCAAGATTACTGAGTAGTTGCAGTGTGTATATTCCTAGTAGTGTAGGTGTCCGAAGGGCAAGCAGGTTGCAACAATAGACTGGGTAGGTAAGTATTTCCTGAATTTGACTAGTAACTTGAACATAACTCACTATGTAGGGCCTCAGCCATTTGACCATCTTTACCTTAATCCTTTTTTTGTCTTCTTACTAGGTCATGATCTTCAAAGATGCACAATTGGCCGAATGAGTGCAGATATGGTGCATTGTTTGAAGGAGCTGGGGCAAATAAAGGAGGCTGCCACTGCTTTACAGCGAAGAATCAGAGATTTTGTAGACATGCTTGCCAAATTCAAATTTCCTCTTGCCTGTTCGGAAGTTTCTTGTTCCACTTGTTGGCTCCTGTTTGCACTTTGAATATTTACCATGTTTTTAGGACTTTTAAATGAGAAAGTTTAGTGTCCGAACTCAGTGTTTCTCCACTCCACTCCTCTAGGTGCACCACCAGGTCCTGTTTGCTGTATTTTTCTCAGTCTAAAAACGACTGTGTGAATTACTAGCATTGAAAATGACAACATCACCTGCGCCAAATTCTACAAGTATAGGAAACATGACCTGGGTTTGCATCTTGAGGAGGAGAGTTTGGAAATACTGCCCTAACTAATGTGAATTTTTCAGTGTTTTGAAGAATATAAAACCCAAAATTTGAAGGTGCTCTCTAATTGTGCCTTAACATTCTTATTTCCTTTATGATCCCATGCCTAAAATGTGTTCATTTCCATACATCTAGTTTGACAAAAGCCACAAAACACACAGTGTGTCAACATGTGCTATCTACCATCACTGGGTATCAATGGAAGCGTTTTGGGGGTGTGACCCCTTCCTCATAACTAAAGAAGCTCAGAAGAAGGAGTTGCACCCCCGAAACATTGATACCCCATGATGGGAGCTAGCACATATTGACACACACTGTGTTTTGTGGGTTTGGAAAAAAGTTGTTTGAAACTACACACATTTGCGGCATGGGATCATAAGGGTAATTTAATTGTTATGCCTCTACGTGTACATGGCTTCAAATGTTGGCTTTTAAGGGGGTGAGATCACCCCATATGAGGAAGGCAACATCCACACAGTCTTGGGATAATAATGTCTCATTTGGCCTTCACTTTACCAAAATGGAACTTTGTGAGTTTGGGATGTGTATCTAATGTTTTTGAACATGCCTGTTTAGCCCCAAAAAAGGGGAAATAATGCAAAACATACATGTTATACACCAAGATATTGGTTTGTTTTAAAACGCACATGTGAATGTGCTTTGAGTAAATTGTTTAGTAAAAATCAATGTGTGGCTTATTATTTCAAAGCTCAATACCAGTGTATTTGTTAAGTAGTTGTAGTTACAGTGACAATGTGCTCTTAAAATGTGGGCAACTCCTGCAATTTTTAGTCCTTCAAAAAATTATAAGAGTTGAAAAGGCATAATGTTTTTGAACTTCATGCATTAGAGCCATTAAGAACAAAAACATTGTGTGTGTGTAGCAGACCCACAGCACATCATAATAGTTAGCTGAAGAAGATATTGTCACCTCATGTAGCAAAAAAGGTACATTTGCACTATTGGAGCAAGTGGCCAAAATAAAGCAAATTTGTGAACATATTAGACATATAAGAAACAAAGACAACAGTAGTTCAAATTAAATAGGAGTTTATGATCAAAAAAATATATTATTCATGATCAGCTACAATTTGCTACCAAGCCACTGCCCCTCTACCCACAAAATAATCCAGGTATTTTTGCCGTAGATCTCTTGCATTTTAGGAGGGCAATCCAGCACGGGCATTTTCGAGAGATGTCATCATGCCCACAGATGGCCGAGCTGCAGCCCCTTCAGCTGGGCATGCCACTGCAGGGTCTGCATCAGTTGGCACTGCAGCAAGGTAGCTGCTATCATTCCTCCGTAAAAAATTATGGAGGATACAGCAGCACAATACAACATGTTTGATTTTGTATAGCGCCAGGTTAATCTGGGTTAAAAACAGCCTGAAACTACTGGAGAGGATGCCAAAGGCATTTTCAACCACCCTTCTGGCATGAGAGAGCCTGTAGTTAAATGTTCTCTGCTCTGGGGCGAGGTTCCTCATAGGAAACGGCTTCATAAGATGTTCCCCCAGAACAAAGGCCTCGTGTGCAACAAATACAAAATTGAGGCCCTCAACATTCTCCTCAGCAGGTGGCAAGTTTAAGGTGCCATTCTGGAGCCGCTTATAGAACTCTGCATAATGACTCCTCCATCAGAGTTGCGGCCGTTTTTCCCAACATCCAGATACAGGAACTCATATGTGGCAGACACTACAGCTAGCATGACTATGCTGCAAAAGCCCTTATAATTAAAATAATATAAGCCTGAGTTGGGTGGTGGGACAATACGGACATGTTTTCTATCAATAGCACCACCACAGTTGTGAAAATCCCATTGGTGCTGGAACTGGGCTGCAACGTCCTGCCCTTGCTGTGGGTTTGAAGGAAGCTATGGATTAAAAAAAGAAAAAAAAATACTACTTCTGCACATAACATTGCAAGCAGATTTAACACAAACATGGTTAGCCAACATAAGGAGAAACCTTAAATAAGTATTTAAAGACAAAAGGGTAAGGTCCACTTATATGATTCATCTCCCCCTCTGGCACATTATCAAAATTTTCAGGTGGGGGGAGGAAATGGGTAGCTGTTTTGGACAGTTAACCCTCTCCTTACTTAAACTATTGGCAGCCCAGTGGACAGGTAAGAAGTGTCATAATTTAAAAATTTGGTGAAAATATTTGCCAGCACACCATGGAATGACATAAATAGCATCCAAACGGGTAATTTATTGCATGATCACCACACAAGGAGAGTGCAACGTTTCGGAGTCACGCAGGACCCCTTCGTCAGGCATGTGATAAATGTGGGGTAATAGTTAAAAGAATTTAAATAACCATCAACCAATCAGAGAAAGCAGAAAAAAGAAAAAAAAAACAAAGCATCCCGCCAAAACAGTTCAAATAATTAAAATACACTAGCACAAAATCACAGAAAAACCATATAACAAAAGGAGGGATTAGAAAAAAGACATGCTGAGAGTGTCTTTATGATACCTTTTCAATCACTGTGGGGACAAACCAGCTGTCAGGGAGCATAAGGATACAGAGCACGATCTTGCTATAGATCGGCGCCAGTGCAGGGATTGGAAGCTGTGGGGCAGATCACAGCAACGATCGCGGGCCGCGCTTGCACAATACAGCAGCGGTATCCAAGGCAACCAGGGACACTATAGTGCCGTAGCATAGCCAGTGTGTGAGGATGCTGGGTTTACAACAGTCGCCGCTGGCCACGCATGCGCGGTGACTTGAATACTTGAATCCAGCTAGTTGTTGCTGCAGCACCCAAATTCGAGCGCTCATTCAGGAATGTGTGTGATGGGAATATGAAGTATTTATCTAAAAATATGGATACACACTGTCCAAACTGCAGCACATTTTGACATTCCGAAAATACATTTCAATATAATAGGAGACAAAAACTGTCTACGTTACAATTTGTAGGTAATCAGACAGGCCCTTGCACTACATGGTTGGGTGAATTTCTACAGAAATATGACCACAAAAGAGGGATAGTGTATATGGGTTTGCCAAAGTCAGCAGAGTATTTGTATCTGTTGACTTAGCATTGTGCGGGGGGGGGGGGGGGGGGTTACAAATTTGGGCCCCAAAAAATGGCCTCTTGCACACTGCCTGAATTGGTGGACAACAATAACATTTCGACACATTTTAGGGGGTGTTTAGGGTAAGCACAAAAATATAGCTGACAAAATACATTGTTAAATTACTTGGCTAGGTGTGTATGGGCCCAGAATAGCATGTTAGGGAGGTTAGTGAAGGAAAATATGCACGTAGGCCAAAAAAGGAGCAGGAAAAGCTTACAGCATGCATGAGGACAAAGATGACATTCACAGCATATTACAGTAATGTTAATTATGTAATCAAGAAATTCATACCATGTGATGTTAAAGGCAAAAACTTACCTGAATATAGTCCTTCTGCAGGACTTGAATAATGGCTGAGCAGGTGTCTGGAATAATGAGTCCCAGAGCCTGGGGCAGATCCCAGTGGTAAACTTGAGGTCCTGGAGACTTCTCCCCATCGCTAAGTACCGCAAGGTGTCTATGAGCCTTTGCTCAGTAGTGATGGCAAGCAACATGCATGTGTCCTGCTTCTTAATATAGGGGGTCACCAATGCCAAGAGTTGGTGAAAGCAGGGTCCATCATCCGGAGATAATTCCGAAAATAATCCGGATTATTCTCCTGAAGCTCCCGCAGCAAAGGCATATGACATAATTGCTCACGAATAAGCAACCAATTTTTGGTCCAAGAAATCCTCCTCCTCCTGTTCCTGGACTGGACTTGGGTCAAAGCAATAACTCCAAGCCTAACAATAACACGTTCTTTCCTCCGATTCCGCAACATGCAAAAGGGAAAAATTGCGCTAAAAAGTGTAAAAAGGAATGAGCTGCGACTAAAGGTGTTATACGACACTAAGCAGAAACGAAAAAAAACAAAAAGTCGCGCTAGATAATGAGACTGGTGAAGCAATGTGATATAAGCTCCCAATGGTAAATACCAATAGACCACACTAAGTGCACGTAAATTGTACAAAACTAGGTACACTCAACTAAATATAAAGCTCAATTAATATATAAATATATTAATAGTAAAAAGGCCAGGTCTGAGCATGTAGGCCCTTTACAAAATAATCTAGAGTGGGTGACTGGGGACAAGGAGAAGGCAAAATTATTAAATACTTTCTTCAGCTCTGTGTATACAAAGGAGCATGCGGGAGCTCATGTCCATAATGGGGGTGGTAGTGACACAGCCCCGAATGATCCACAATGGCTCAAAAGTGATATGGTCCAGAATTATTTAGACAGAATAAAGGTGGATAAAGCACCTGGACCTAATGGCATCCACCCACGGATCCTAAAAGAATTGAGCTCTGTAGTTTCAAAGCCATTGTATCTAATTTTTAGGGACTCATTAATGACGGGAACAGTGCCACTGGATTGGCGCAGGGCGAACGTGGTGCCTATATTTAAAAAGGGATCAAAGTCTTTACTAAGTAACTATAGACCTGTTAGTTTAACTTCTATAGTCGGGAGGATACTGGAGCGTTTAATAAAATACCACATAGACGAGTTCTTGCTGGAAAAAAACATTTTAAGCAACAGATAGCATGGATTCATGAAAGACAGAAGTTGTCAGACAAACCTGATTTCTTTTTATGAAGAGGTAAGTAAAACCTTGGACAGAGGGGTGGCTGTGGATGTGGTATACTTGGATTTTGCAAAAGCGTTCAACACAGTTCCCCACACACGGCTCATGTGTAAGGTAAAGTCTACAGGCTTGGAAATATCAGTTTGTAAATGGATAGAAAACTGGCTAAAAGACAGAATTCAGAGAGTAGTGGTTAATGATTCTTACTCTGAATGGTCTAAGGTTATCAGTGGTGTACCCCAAGGTTCAGTGCTGGGACCCTTACTTTTTAATATCTTTAAAAATGATATAGTGACTGGGATCAAAAGTAACATTTCTGTCTTAGCAGATGACACCAAGCTATGCAGTGGAATAACGTCCTTACAGGATGTCTCCAATTTACAAGCCTACCTCAATGCACTGTCTGATTGGGCGACTATGTGGCAGATGAGGTTTAATGTTGATAAATGTAAAGTTATGCGCTTGGGGGCTAAGAATATGCATGCATCATACATGCTAGGGGGAGTACAACTGGGGGAATCCGTGGTGGAGAAGGATCTGGGGGTTTTGGTAGATCATAAGCTTAATAATAGCATGCAATGCCAAGCTGCGGTTTCCAAAGCGAGCAAAGTCCTTTCTTGTATTAAGAGAGGTATGGACTCTAGAGAGAGAGATATCATTTTGCCCCTCTACAAATCATTAGTAAGACCTCATCTGGAATATGCAGTTCAGTTTTGGGCACCAGTTCTCAAAAAGGATATCGGGGAACTGGAGAAAGTGCAGAGAAGGGCAACCAAACTGATAAGAGGCACGGAGGAGCTCAGCTATGAGGAAAGATTAGAGGAACTGAATTTATTCACTCTTGAGAAGAGGCGAATAAGGGGGGATATGATCAACATGTTCAAATATATAAGGAGTCCATAGCTACTCCTCCCTACGTCGTTTCATCACAAGCGGACGTGGTCACAGGATGACGTCCGCTAGTGACAAAACAACGTAGGGAGGAGGGACTACGCTCTGACGTCACCGCTGTACGATCAGTCCTGGAAGCTACGGGCTGCTTAGAAGCTGTCCGGTTCGTTATTTTAAGTTCTATTTGCCTACCATTGTTCACCGTTCTGTAAGTGTTCAATTGTCTTCTTTTAATTCTAAGAAATGTAAGGATTTACGCTATGTGAGGCTTTTTGTTTTCATGGCGAATACATGATCTACTACATCGATCCATCTATGGACCCTTTACACTGATGCTGAGGAACCCAGTGCATGCCAGTGAGATCCCGAGCTGGAGTTACAGCCATCTGCTCGGTGCGGTCCCCTGTAACAAGGGACCATAAGCTTCTGGTAAGCGGCAGTCCTTTGTGGTGGAGGAAATTTCTCACCTGTCACTCTAGTGTGGAACTTCACAGCACATCACTTTTTGATTATCATCAGTTTTTATGGACTTACACTTATGTTTTGTTTTCTTTACTTTTCTATTCACTATGGATTGATTTTCCTTTCCTTTCACTATGGATCAATTTTTATCATATTTTGTAATTTAGTCACTGGACAATTCACCATCACTTTTTTACATTTATATTGTGTCATTTTTATATTTGCATTTGTTTATGCTCTATCCAGTTTGCTTTATATTTAGTTGAGTGTACTAGTTTTGTAGAATTTACGTGCACTTAGTGTGGCCTATTGGTATTTACCATTGGGAGCTTATATCAAATTGCTTCACCAGTCTCATTATCTAGCGCGACTTTTTGTATTTTTTTATTCCGCAACATGGCTGGTTGAAGAACGGCCGTTCAGAAACGAACTGTGAAAAGCACAAACTGAAAACCGTGACTCAACACTCACCAAAATTCTACTAACAGGAAATTAACAGAAGGAGCCCAAAGGGTGGCACATGACAATTGAGCTTCCTCTTTATTGGCTCGTAGTACGTCTAGTACGTCACTACTTTTGTGTTTGTTGAATGACAATTGTGTATCGTTTGTATGCAAGACAAAATCAAGGCACACGCCCTTTGGACACAAGTCTGACTCTTTGTCGGCGGAAAATCCGATCGTGTGTACGAGGCTTAACCCTGCTTTAAACTTCTCCACAACTTTATCCCTGAACGGTTTAGTGTATTCCTTGGCCTTCATGATGCTTTTTGTTCACTAAGGTTCTCTAAAAAACCTCTGAGGGCTTCATAGAATAGCTGTATTTTTACCAAAGGCTCCCAAATGTCCCTGATTTCGAGGGACTGAGGCAATCAATATTTAAAGAGTATAAAGACAATATGGAACACTGACAATACCCACAACAAGTACATTTGCCTGGTTTACACTTAAAAAGTCAACACAGCATGACAAATTATCAGCCCCTCATATTTACAGACAGTTATAAAAATCACAGATCTTTAGAAACTGTTTGTAAATTTACTGACGGTTGGGAACCCAGTTCTTATACCAACCCAAAATTTGGGATTTTCTTTTACTTTCACTTTAATACTAGCGGTAAACAGGACAAATAGAGAGGATGGATCTCCCTAACGGGTGCACAGACAGCAATAAAAACTGACTAGTGTTCAAAGCCATCTCCACTCTATCCAAAAGTAAAGAAAAGGTTTTGCCTTTAGTTATACTTTAAGGAGGTGTGTAGCAAGGTGGAGCCTTTGTTAGTTAGGATTTCCGTTTTTTTGTGGTATGGTCCTTGTCACTGAAGTGAGGTAAGAGACGTTTCCCCTGGTTGAACACGTTTGGTAACCTTGGCCTCCATGTCTTATGGGCCTCAGGTGTCCCAGGGGACCCCCCTGCAGACTCTGTTGTCTGCGGGCTGGTCGGTACATTAAGCTTTTTTTTTTTCCTTGGATTTATCCTTGGCCTTGTTTATAACTGTTGTTAGCCTTCCAATGTTGCTTACTGTGATAGCCAGCTATAGATGGGGGCAAGTGACGTACCCTTTTTATATCAATGTTGTGTTTTATGGTCAGGCAACACACTGACACCTTTGCAGGAATTGTGCTATATGATGGGTGTTCAGTGTGTCCCTGTACCTTTAAGAAGGGTTGGCTCCCCTTCAGTCCACCTGCTCTCACCTATCCATCAGAATGCATGTGGCTCCACTGTGGGGACACTTATAAGTTAGTGTTAGGTACCACAGATATCAGGGTGCCTTGATGAGGCTCTGTGGCTTACGCATGCATTTGCAAATGTGTGCAGACTAAACCCCTGCTTTTAACGCATACTCTTAGACAGGTTTACTTGGTTGTCTGCGGGCTGGTCCTTAAGTTAAGCTTGGTTTTTTCTTTGGATTTATCCTTGGCCTTGTTTATAACTGTTGTTTGCCTTCCAATGCTTCTTTCTGTGATAGCCAGCTATAGATGGGGGCAAGTGGTATACCCTTTTTTTCAGTTTAGTATTGACGGTCTGTTGGTGCCTATGTATTGTGGGAATCTCAGTTCTATTGCCCCATCTCCCAGCTCCCCAGCACTACCGTCAATGTTCCTGGATGCCATAAAGCAGACCCTGGTAATAACCTGCTTACATTTTGGAGTCTCCTATTTAACCACCATTATCCCCTAATCCACTGACACATGCCTCTTGTTTCAGTATCAGTATCCTCCCTACTACTTTTGAAGTCCTCAGTGTTGTTGACACAGTCTCCGCTACCTCCACTGTCCCAGGATAACCTGCTTTGATTTTAGTGGACTGCTTTGCTGGAAATCTGTTCTCTGTGTGAAGAACTCAGCTCTCATGTTGCTGCTTTATAACTACAAATGCACTATTGGGCATATTTTCTGCCTCTGTCATTCACCTGTATGGCTTTGACCAATTTTTTAATAGTGATTTTGTTGCAAATTTGCCAAAAAATCAGTAAGATTACTTTCACACTGAAGAAGTTTTCAGTCATTTTAGAACTAAAAATAGCGCCTGAAAAGCTCCGGAAAAATGCCTGTCATGCCTCCCCAGTGTGAAAGCCCGAGTGCTTTCACACTGGGGCAGTGCGCTTGCGGGACGGGGAAAAAAGTCCTGCAAGTAGCATCTTTGGATCGGTGTAGGAGTGTTGTATTCAGCACTACTAAACCTCCCCTGCCCATTGCAATGAATGGGCAGCGCTTCTGAAGCGCCTGAAAAGCGATTCAGAAGCGCCGCAACACAGACGCTATTAACCCTTTCTTCAGTCGCTAGCGGGGATTAAAAGCGCCCCACTAGCGGTCGAAAAGCACTGCTAAAACAACAGTAAAGCGCTGCTAAAACTAGCAACGCTTTACCGCTAACAGACCCACCTACCCAGTGTGAAAGTACCCTAACCACCATTTGTAAGTCAAAAGGTTTACTGTTCTGCCCACTGTCCTATTCTACACACACTGCCTTCTGTCACGCCTTACTCTCCTGCATATACTTCCACCTGGCATACTTTCTACACCAGTGGTGGAACTACCAGGGTCGAAACGGTCGCACTTGTGACCAGGCCGGCCCCAAGACTCAGTGTTGCCAATACATCTACTTTTCGCCTGTCAGTGTTTGTAAAAAACCCTCATTGTCCCTGGCCACCCATGATTCGCAACTCACGAGCGGCTGGCAGTGAAACACTCTAGAATGAAAAAGTAAAACTTCTCTGCGATTGTGACTCAGACTCTGAACTGCGCATGCACAGTTCCGGAGCCAGCCGATTAGAGAGCTGCCAGGTTCGGCCTTGGATCAGGCAGCTGAGTGTGGCTTATATTCACATACCCCGCCGCACAAGTAGAGGCCGAGCTTGGCAGTTCTCTAATTGGCTGGCTCTGGAAATGCCCATTCACAGTTAAAAGTCACTGATAAGGATTTTTTTTCTAAATTGTTTTACTGCCAGCCGCTTGCGAACAGAAGGTATGTGGAAGAGAGCACTAACTTTTGGGGGCACTTGAGAAGCGGGATGAAATAAAGGTGGCACTAAATTAGAGGGCACTCTGGAGGAGCAGGACATAAGGGGGAAATAACTTTGGGGGCACTCTGGAGGAGAAGGGGGGTCATATGTGGGGGCACTCGGGAGGAGCAGGACATAAGGGGGCACTCTGGAGGAGGATGTAAAGGGGCACCCTGGAGGTACTAATGTAGTATCTCCAGAGTGCCCTCTTACATCCTCCAGAGTACCCTCTTAGTACAGTATTACTAAGGGGGCATTCAGGAGGATGAAAGGGGGCACTCCAAAGGATGCAAGGGGCACTCTGGAGGTAATAACTTAATGCCCCCTACATCCTCATGAGTGTCTCCATACATCCTGCAAAGTGTCCTTTAGTAATGTGGGCACAAAAACTGTGCTAAATGTGTACAGTGTATACTGCAGGCACAGATTCTGTTCAATCCCCCTTTAATATTCTCTCACTGGCCATGCCCACTGGTCGCCACGGCGCACCTTTCCCAGGGTGCTCTAGGTCTTTCATAATCTTAGTCATGCTCATATTTTGTAATGCTGTTTTGACTGAAGGGGATCCCTTCATGGTTTCTTGCACCGGGGCCCTGAAGGTTCTAGTTACGCCTCTGCTCCACAATCCTCCCTTGGAATATACTGCCTGCTGTCATACCCTCAGCACTGCTCTACTGAATATACAACCCACTGGAATGGGCACACATTTCCTTGTATATATAAAATATGCATCACTCTGCAAAAGGCTCTAATATCTAGAGATACGAAAGCGGTCATCTCTATGATAGATACTGAACTTGATGTTGGCATGCTGGGACATTTACATTTACTTAATGAGACTTTCTAAATTACATGCCATTTCAAAGCCTAATATCTCTCTGTAATAGACAGAGCTGAAAGTTTGATTAAACATTTCAGCCAGATATAGGAAATGGGCTTAGCATTTCAATTAAGGCGTTCAGTCAGTCATTGGATGTTTAATCCCTTTCTCAGCCAGTAAGTTCTATTTTTGCCTTTTACAATTAATTTTATTTCTGTGCAAGGAAATAACTATATGAAACAAAATGTTGATTATACATTTGGGAGATATACAACAAGATGAAAAGTAGGATTTTTTGTTTTTACAAACGTTCATGTTTAAACCTCTGTCGGGTTGTGCCAGGTAGACAGGTGGTTTTGATAGGGGGCCTGGAGATTCAGTTGTTAATGACCTCATTACACACATCCAGGAAATAAGACACAAAACTGTCTTTGCCCACAATGGTCAACTGGAAGTCAGTATCTACCATGCACTTCACCGTGTGTGTATTAAAGAGTCACAAAACAACGGGCCATGTGCTTTAGTGCTCCCTGCAATTTACGAAACAACCACAGGGTTCTCCTATTTAAATTCCTCTGTGTTGAGTAGGGATGAGCCCACGGTTCGAGTCGAACGTAAGTTCAACTCGAACATCGGGTGTTCATTTGTTCTAAAACGAACTGAACATATGGGGCATTTCCCGGAAAATTAGAGCGCCGCGGAACGCCCCATAATGCACTGCGAGATTGCAGTGCATTGCTGTATGATGATTGGCCAAAGCATGCACCTGACCTGCATGCTTTGGCCAATCACAGCATGCTCTGCTGAGAGAGCCCTAATTGGCCAAAAGCAGGATGCCTTTGGCCAATCATGGCTCAGGGGGACTAAGTCCATGCCCCACACTATATAAGGCTGCTTACAGAGCGACGTGGAAATAAACATGGGAAAAATGCGCCACTTTACAGGCATACTAAGGACACCCCCCAGGCACGATATTTAAAGGAATGTTTCATTTTTATTGTTTCACTTTAAGCATTATTAAAATCACTGCTCCCAAAAAAACGACCATTTTAAAACTTTTTTTTTTGTATTGATACATGTCCCCTGGGGCAGGACTCGGGTCCCCAAACACTTTTTATGGCAATAACTTGCATATAAGCCTGTAAAATTAGCACTTTTGATTTTTCACGTTCATGTCCCATTGACTTTAACGGTGTTCGCGTGTTCAAACAAATTTTTTGCCTGTTCGCATGTTCTGCTGTGAACTGAACCGGGGGGGGGGGGGGGTGTTTGGCTCATCCCTAGTGTTGAGCTTCAGGCAACCGGAATTGGGCACTCTCTGGCAAAGTGGCTCCCTTTCCCATTCCTCCAGCAAGGCTCAAGCCTCTGTTCACTTTTGGGATGTAGCTATTTTACTTCTGCTGGAGCTACCTGCTCAAGCTGGGTAATTTCATTTTTTTAGTGCCAGCATGCTATCCATCAGATCCTTGATGGTCCCTTGAAGAACATCCATTTTATTTGTTTCAGGTATGCAGGTATTTGATTTCAGCAGAACACGTTGTGTTTCAGGTATGCAGGTATAAATCCTATTACGCTTATGGCCTCTTTTTGCAACTGGTGGAAGCTTATAGCAGGGTCAGCATCCACCTTCTTTTGGAGCATCTGCTGCAGAGGCACATTTTTTTTTAATTCCAAGTAGAAACTGATCACATAGTAACCAATTGGTCTCCTCGAGTGTATGCAAGTGATTTGTGCCTTTCCTTTGCACCACCACCATAATTTCCTTCAAGACGTTGGCAAACTGAGTGAGGATTTTCCCTTCCCTCTGGAACCAGGCAAAAAAAAAAAAATTTTGCATACCACAATGGCTGAAGAGGTGTCTTCATAAAGGACCCAAATATATTTTAATGTCACTCACAGTTACTCTATTCTCTGAATGCTGGAGAAACACAGACCGACCTGCATCTCCCTCCAGTGAAGCTCCTGGGGCACATTATACAGACAGACAATGGTCTCCAGTCCCCCATACCAGTACTCTAGTAACAGGTTGGAGCTATTGCATTTTTGTACATGGGTAAAAATAGCTCCAAGGGGCACCATAATAGTGGTAGCAGCTGCACTTTTGAATGAGTAAAGCTATCCTGCCAACTAAACCAATTTTGTAACCAAGATGCAGCACGTAATAATTAGCTTAACTCCCAGTAACACCCTGTTTGGAGTAAACCATCAGATACTTTATTGCAATACTAGGTCTAACAACACAGTCCCACATTTACTGGTACAGAAACACAGCATCAAATAGCAGTGCCTTGAAAAAGTATTCATAACCCTTGAAATTTTCCACATTTTGTCATGTTACAACCAAAAACGTAAATGTATTTTATTGGAATTTTATGTGATAGACCAACACAAAGTGACACATGATTGTGAAGTGGAAGGAAAATGATAAATGGTTTTCCAAATTGTTTACAAATAAATATCTGAAAAGTGTGGTGTGCATTTGTATTCAGCCCCCTTTACTCTGATACCCCTAACTAAAATCGAATGGAACCAATTGCCTTGAGAAATCACCTAATTGGTAAATAGAGTGCACCTGTGTGTAATTTAATCTCAGTATAAATACAGTTGTTCTGTGAAGCCCTCAGAGGTTTGTTAGAGAACTTTAGTGAAAAAACAGCATCATGAAGGCCAAGGAACACACCAGGTCAGGGATAAAGTTGTGGAGAATATTAAAGCAGGGTTAGGTTATAAAAAAAATATCCCAAGCTTTGAACAGCTCACGGAGCACTGTTCAATCCATCATCTGAAAATGGAAAGAGTATGCCACAACTGAAAACCAACCAAGACATTGCCGTCCACCTAAACCGACAGGCCGGGCAAGGAGATCATTAATCAGAGAAGCAGCCGAGAGGCCCATGGTAACTCTGGAGGAGCTGCAGAGATCCACAGGTCAGGTGGGGGAATCTGTCCACAGGACAACTATTAGTCGTGCACTCCACAAATCTGGCATTTATGGAAGAGTGGCAAATAGAAAGCCATTGTTGAAAGAAAGCCATAAGAAGTTCCGGTTGCAGTTTGCAAGAAGCCATGTGGCGGACACAGCAAACGTGAAAGAAGGTGCTCTGGTCAGATAACTTTTGGCCTAAAAAGCAAAACGCTATGTGTGGCAGAAAACTAACACTGCACATCACCCACACACCATCCCCACCGTGAAACATGGTGGTGGCAGCATCATGTTGTGGGGATGCTTTTCTTCAGTAGCGACAGGGAAGCATCAGGGAAGCTGATCGGAGTTGATGGGAACTTGGGAAAATGGATGGAGCAAAATACAGGGCAATCTTAGAAGAAAACCTGTTATGCCGCGTACACACGGTCGGACTTTTCGTCTACAAAAGTCCAACGGACGCTGACGGACTAAAGCTGGCTGGTAATCCGATTGTGTGTGGGCTTCTCCGGACTTTCAACTGACTTTTTTAGCCTCAAATCCGACGGACTTTAGATTTGAAACATGCATCAAATCTTTACGTCGTAACTACGACGGACCCCGAAGTCCGCTCGTCTGTATGCTAGTCCGACGGACAAGAAAACGACGCATGCTCATAAGCAAAAACTAAACGGAAGCACTCGGTCTAGTAAAACTAGTGTTCGTATTGTAGGTAGCACATTCATCACGCTGCAAAATCTGTGATCGTTGAATGCAGCGCATTTTATTTCTTCTTTACGAATGCTCTAAAGAACGAAGGTGTTTTGCTGTTCATAATCAGAGTTCTCCCAAACTGATTTCTGGATTCTTTTTCTCTTTGATCTCATGAATGATATAGTATGCATTTTAAAAACAAGGTTTCCATACTAATAATACTTTTTCCCCTTTTTTTTTTTTTTTTTTAGGTTTGTAAAGTTACCACAAAGAACCCATTATTCTTTTTTTTTTTTTATAGTGATTATTTTTTAGTTTTTAGATAAAGTTAACCCAAAGCACCGTTTTTGGTTATGTAAATTTTTTTATTTTCAAGACTTACCACTTGAACATTATTAACATTAGTAATGTATTTTTGTTGTTTTTTTTCCAAACTCAATGAGATTGTTGTCCCTTGTTAATTTAACATTGTGTGTAAAATCAATGATTTAAAAGAAAACACATAAAGTCTTTTGCTAAACTCAAAAAAGATCCATTTATTCATGGTCAAAATAAAATAAAGAGGAAGTCAACGCTGGAAAAAGTCGGTGTACAAGAAAATTGGGATCTTGCGGAGTCCATATAAGAGGGAGCACAATCTGGTCCAAGAATCCCAGAGATCAACAGCACCAGCAGATGATCTAGATGTCCCCAGACTGTGGTCCTACAACAGCCTGCGTCTTCTGTCAGACCAGACTGAACCCAGGTCATCACTTTCTTCTCTTCCCTGCAGCCTTTCCTCCACGCTGCCCTGCAGCCTTCCCTGTAGCCTTCTTTTGAGGCTGTGGCTCTGGTGTTTCAGTTGTGGCAGGAGGAGGAGGAGGAGGAGGAGGGGGGGCTGCCTCATGTAGTTGGGTGTTTTGTGTTAGCGTGCCCTGCAGCCCCTTATGGATTGTTTCCCCAAATAGGCGCTCACAAATGAGGCGCTGCTCCCAATCCATCTGAAGAAGCCTGCTGGCTAAGTAGCAGCCATAGGATTCTTCCGCTTCGGGGGGGCTCCTTAAAAAACGGGTGGCCTCTTGCATGAGGCGCAGGGATGCGTCCTGTGTGACCATCCCCTTCCTGGCCCTTTTTTTGGGAAGGTGGAGGGGAGGCACTTGGGATTCGGTCAGGCTCCTACTGGGCCCAGCCACCTCACTTGGCCCAGCCACCTCACTGGGAGCAGCCACCTCACTGGGAGCAGCCACCTCACTGGGAGCAGCCACCTCCTGCCTGACACTGGGCCCAGCCTCCTCCAGGATGATGGTGAATCCGGCCTCCTCCAGGCTGTCCATGGGCCCGGTCTCCTCCTGCCTGCCACTTTCCCCACATTCCTCCTGGATGGACTCATCCTGTGTATAAAAAAAGGACAATAGTTTGAGTATATTTTTTTGGGTTCATCAATGACACACAGTTTGCTTCTCATGAATAGCAAATTCAATGTGAATACATCTCTTTAATAAAAGAGTCTAATCAGACACCCTAATTATTTCAAGCAGGTGCCAAACATATTTAGCCACTACTGTCAATTGATATGTATACACAATTTTGAGTGCAAAATTATTTTAGACAATTATAACATCCAGTTAACATAATTAATATTAGTACAGTAAATATTTGTTAAAATAATTTACCTGACTCCAGATGGTCATATCTGGTTCATCCAGGATGGAAGACCCAGCTTGCTCCTCATCAGCCTCTGCTGGGGTGGAGGGAAGGGTGGAGGGAAGGGTTGAAAGTGATGGCCTGGCTTCATTCTGGTCATCCAGAAAACGGAGTTGATTGTAGTACCACAGCCTGGGTACATAAACATCATCTGCTGATGCTCCTGATCTCCTTGATTCCTGGATCTTCTTATGCTCCCTCTTATACATGTTCCTCAAGACCCCAATTTTCTTGAGCAATGTCTCCATTGTTGCTTCCGGGATGGTCGCCTGGACAAAGGACAGAAGTCTCTCCAGCGTTGACTTCCTCACATGCTTTGCATAATACTGAGGGTGTTTCACCTCCCACAAATTCCTCATCTCTCGATATTTCGAAATAAAAGCTGTAAGGAACTCTGGATCCTTAAATAGGGGATTCATTATATCTGGAAAAGATGAAGTCACAAGACAAAAAACACTTTTATTATAGGTTTCTGCTAACCCCTCATCATCTTCTCCCTATGTAGGCCTCATCAATCTATCAAGCCATATAGGCCGCTTGCTACAAAGTCATGACCATAAAACCCAAAAAATATATATCTAAAATTACCTTCGTTTTGTAACGTCCTGGTCCACTATCACCTACCACAGAACGTACGTACGACACGTGCGCAAGGGCCCTCTTTACACACTACGCATGTGTGAAACTCCGCCTGCGTCGCCCGCCCCTGACGTTCGAAATTAACTCATGTTCTCCGCCCCCTAATTCGACGCACAGAACGTACGTACGACACGTGCGCAAGGCCCCTCTTTATACACTACGCATGTGTGAAACTCCGCCTGCGTCGCCCGCCCCTGACGTTCGAAATTAACTCATGTTCTCCGCCCCCTAATTCGACGCACAGAACGTACATACGACACATGCGCAAGGCCCCTCTTTATACACTACGCATGTGTGAAACTCCGCCTGCGTCGCCCGCCCCTGACGTTCGATTTTAACTCATGTTCTCCGCCCATTTTTTGTTACGGCGCGTAGTGGAGTAAATAATGGCGGAGACACCTGATATGTTGACGACCTCAGGTAGTGGAGACAGCCCGGAGGCTGGAACGTCAACAAAATCTATGAGGCCTAGATTTAAGGCCTCTAATATGAGTTTTAAAGAGATGGTGGAGATGGTGGCCATTCTTCACAAAGACGACTATGATGGGAAGTATGGGCCGTACGCACGGCCAAATTTGCGTAAGGCCAAAATAATGGCGAAGGTCGTGGACACTTTGCAGGCATCTTTTGGGGTCCAGCGCTCCAGAGATCAACTGAGAAAAAGATGGTCTGACCTGAAACTCAGGGAGCCGGATCAATACCGACGTATCCGGAAAGTTCTTAAAAAAAGTAAGTACTTGTCGTGTTTTTCTCTTGTGTTTATTACCTTGTATACTGCTCCATGTGCTTTTCCTTCCTATACGATTTTTTGTTCATCGTTTTAAACGATCTTTTAATAAACCTCGTTACATATCTATAGATAGATCTATCTATATATATAAAGATATATATATATAGATATAGATATATAGATATAGATATATAGATATATATATATATATATATATATATATATATATATATATATATATAGATATATATAGATATATATAGATATAGAGAGAGAGAGAGAGAGAGAGAGAGAGAGAGAGAGAGAGAGAGAATATATAGAGAGAGAGAAATATAGAGATAGGTAGATAGATAGATATAGAAATGTAAAACATTCTTTTGGAATATTTTAAGTTATCTTTTTTTTTTTTCTTTACATTTAGTTAGATATTTATAGATTTTGTTCCAGATATAGAGAGAGAGAGATCAAAAGATTATTAACTATATTTTGAGATATTGATATCTAGATATCTATCTATCCGATATGTCTTTATAATTTTAAATATTGAGGTAAAATAGGAACTCTACACAAACCACTTCACTACAAATGTTGGAAAATTACTATGTACTAAAATATCTGTGTGCTAAGTAGATTAATAATTTTTTGTTTCACATAGGGGAAAAATCACTCAGCCAACAAGAAGACAGTCCACCCCAAGCCAAACATGATTGGGAAATCAGCCCAAGTCCCACTGAGGATGTGGAGGAAGGAGAGATGGGCGACATGGGCACCCCACCAGGTGAGTGTCTGACACACCAGCTTACGTTAATCTATGCATGGCTGCCTTTTGTTTAATGTAATTTGTCTACTCTATTTTAGGGGATCTGGTTGTGCTTGATTCAAGCAACAGCACCACCCCCGAGGATGTGGAGGAATTATGCTACATGGGCACCCCACCAGGTCAGTGTCTGAGACAACAGCTTTATTATGGTAAGGTAAACTATGTATGTGTGCATATTTCTAAAGACATTTTTTGGTTTCATTCCACTTTAGGTACAACAAGAAGTGACTATTTCACCTCAGAAAGTGCCCAACGGCTAATTGGTCAAATAATGGCCTGGAATAAGGACATCGATGAAATGCGTAATCGGCTGGATCGTATGCAGCAGGAAATGAAGGACATGATTGATGTTTTGGGTCGAATCTAAATGCCCTTTTTGAAACCCCAAAACATCAATCATGTCCTTCATTTCCTGTTTTGCTGACCCCATTCTGGGCCTTCTCTTTCTTTTTTTGGCTGAACAGAAATGGCTGTTTAACCTAATTTAAAAAAGGAGGGCTGTTTCTCGTAAATACCTAAAAAATCCACAAAAAAATAAAACTTGATTTTCTCAAAAACCCCAAAAAAAAAAAAAAAACTTGATTTTCAAAAACCAAAAAAAAAAAAAAAACTTGATTTTAAAAAAACTAAAAAAATAACAAAACTTGATTTTCAAAAAAACAAAAAAAATTAAAAAAAATTGATTTTAAAAAACCAAAAAAAAACTAACAAAACTTGATTTTCAAAAAAAAAAAAAAAAAAACTTGATTTTCAAAAACCAAAAAAAAAAAACTTGATTTTAAAAAAACTAAAAAAATAACAAAACTTGATTTTCAAAAAAACAAAAAAAATAAAAAAAAATTGATTTTAAAAAACCAAAAAAAACTAACAAAACTTGATTTTCAAAAAAAAAAAAACTTGATTTTCAAAAACCAAAAAAAAAAAACTTGATTTTAAAAAAACTAAAAAAATAACAAAACTTGATTTTCAAAAAAACAACAAAAATAAAAAAAATTGATTTTAAAAAACCAAAAAAAACTAACAAAACTTGATTTTCAAAAAAAAAAAAAAAAAAAAAAGCCTGTTTGCGAAAATCAAAAAGCCAAAAATATTTTTTTGTGGATTAGGTAGAAATATTTAAATATAATTATATTTTTCTACATTATTAAGATATCATTATATTTTTGTCTATGAACATTTTATACTAAATGCAGAACTGAATGCATAACAACCATTAATAAAAACATCTCCTTATAGGAATTAAATAAATGTGTGGTTTGTTATTTCAAGGCTCAGTATCAGTTTGGTTATAATTGTAAAAAAGTTGTTTACAGTGGCAATGGAGCTTATTTAGACATTTAAAATTAAAATACAGTTGGCACTACAACTGCTCGACCATAACCTAGGAGACAGCCCAAAAGAAAGGCAAGCAATAAATATAATGCAAGATTTCATCAATATTTTTTTTATTGTAAAAAATTATATATCCTGGCCCATTGCAATGGCCCCCCTACCCATAAAATAATTAACATATTGCTGTCTAACTTGACGGGCACTTTGGGGGGCCAAGCCAGTACGGACAGTATCCAGGCCCGTAAGGTTGGCATCTATTTGTCCGGCCTCGGGCCCAACTGTGCCTATATAATTCGGAGAATGTTTGTTTACAAAGTTGTGCAGAATGCAGCACGATAAAATGATAAAATTAAGTTTGTATTCCGCCAAATTAATGGCTGTTTGAAACAGGCGGAACCGGCTGGCCAGAATTCCAAACGCATTCTCAACCACTCTTCTAGCTCTGGCCAGCCGGAAATTAAAAACCCTCCTCTCCGGGGTGAGGGTTCTTTGGGGGAATGGCCTCATGAGGTGCTTGCTGAGAGCGAAGGCTTCATCGGCAATGAAGACAAAGGGGAGTCCTTCCACGTTATCTGCATCAGGTGGCAATCCCAGGCCACCACTCTGGAGACGCTGGCAGAACTCCGTCTGGGCAAATACTCCTCCATCCGACATCCGGCCATTCTTCCCCACGTCCACATATAAAAAATCATAGTGTGCCGACACCACCGCCATTAAAACAATACTGTGGAACCCCTTATAATTAAAATAGTATGACCCCGAATGGGGTGGTGGCACAATGTGGACATGTTTCCCATCTATAGCCCCTCCACAATTGGGAAAGTCCCAACGGCTGGCAAAATGGGATGCCACAGTCTGCCATTCCTGTGGCGTTGAAGGAAACTGGGGAATCAAACAAGAAAACCAAAATCAATTAATTTTGAAGCTAACATTGCAAGAAAATTAGACAATTAAAAACATTATTCCCCAGCATCAGTATAACATTCAATAATTTAATTCTTCTGGAATAACTAATATGGAAAGGCACACTTATCAGATTGCTCACCCCCCTCTGATGGAACATTGATTACATTTTAGGGGGTTGTGAAATCCCTAAAAAAGATTACTTTTAGGACACGCAGGAATTTAGGGACTAAAAAGGCTACAAGACTGCAGTTGTCGCACTCTGCAGGTGCAGTTGCTAACCAGCTTACAGTAAATGAGGTAATGTAAAAAGGCATTCATGTTGCAAGGAGTACACAATCACATGCAAGGGCAATTAATGAAAACACTTTGAGGCTTGCATATGATTTGATGATGGAAATCAGCAGAGCTTCTGCTCATTTACTAAAGCACTGGAACAAATGCACTTGTAGAGTGCACATGCATTTTGCAAACTGCAACATATATTTGCTTTAGACAAATCAACACCACAGAACATTCAAGAAAATTTTTACGAGGGTGGGGGGGGGGGGTTGTGAAATCTAGATAATTGCTAATTAGCAGCACACTATTTGGAGTGAGTTTAGGTGGGGGGGGGGGGTTGTGAAATCTAGATAATTGCTAATTAGCAGCACACTATTTGGAGTGAGTTTAGGTGGGGGTGGGTGGGGGGGTTGGGAAATCTAGATAATTGCTAATTAGCAGCACACTATTTGGAGTGAGTTTAGGTGGGGGTGGGGGGGGGGGGGGGTTGGGAAATCTAGATAATTGCTAATTAGCAGCACACTATTTGGAGTGAGTTTAGGTGGGGGTGGGTGGGGGGGGTTGGGAAATCTAGATAATTGCTAATTAGCAGCACACTATTTGGAGTGAGTTTAGGTGGGGGTGGGTGGGGGGGTTGGGAAATCTAGATAATTGCTAATTAGCAGCACACTATTTGGAGTGAGTTTAGGTGGGGGTGGGTGGGGGGGTTGGGAAATCTAGATAATTGCTAATTAGCAGCACACTATTTGGAGTGAGTTTAGGTGGGGGGGGGGGTTGTGAAATCTAGCTAATTGCTAATTATAAGCACACTAAATACACTCAAACAAAATACATTCAAAATGAGTAGACTAGGTGGATATGTTCCCATCAC
This sequence comes from Aquarana catesbeiana, assembly GCF_042186555.1. Classification (NCBI taxonomy): domain Eukaryota; kingdom Metazoa; phylum Chordata; class Amphibia; order Anura; family Ranidae; genus Aquarana; species Aquarana catesbeiana. The sequence continues at coordinate 143,020,592 of NC_133326.1, forward strand.
TTCATGCTGGGAAGGTTATTGAAGGAAAATATACATGCATGACAAAAAATAACAGGAAAAAATTCCAGCATGTGTGAGGATAAAAAGGGGACATTCACACTATATTGCAATGATGGTAAGTAGTGTTTGAAGCAAGAAATACATCACATTATCAAAGATTACATAAAAGAACATGTGATGCTAATAAAAGAAAAATATCTTACCTTAATATAGTCCTTCTGCAGGACCTGGATGATGGCAGAACAGGTCTCTGGGATAATGATCCCCAGAGCCTGGGGGGAGATGCCTGTCGAGAACTTAAGGTCCTGCAGGCTTCTCCCTGTGGCCAAATACCGCAAGGTAGCGACCAGCCTCTGCTCCGGAGTGATGGCTTGCCTCATGCAGGTATCCTGCCTGCTGATATAGGGGGTCAGCAAAGCCAACAAACGGTCAAAAACGGGGTCCGTCATCCGGAGAAAGTTCCTGAAATCCTCAGGATTATTCTCACGGATCTCACGGAGCAAAGGCATGTGACAGAACTGGTCACGCTGAAGCAACCAATTCTTGGTCCATGAACTCCTCCTCGCCCTGTTCATGGACTGGTCTTGGGCTGAAGAATAAACTACAGCACCAAGCACATACAATGCACGAGCTCTACGACGAGTACGTACAGGTAACATGGTTTCAAAACGGTCGGCTGGTCAGAACGCACTAAACAGAACGCACTGAAGAACAGCAAGGCCTGTGAAGAACGACCTGAAAATCAGGAACGAGCGGCCAATAAAACAAAGATTTCTCAATGCCAACTGACCAAACGCACTGAAAAGCAGATACAAACCTCACAAGCACAGACTGAACAACAGTTAAAACGAACTGAAAAATACGAGTCTCACAAGCGCGAATCGTCTCTCACCAAACTTCTACTAACACGAGATAAACACGAGATTAGCAGAAGGAACCCAAAGGGTGTCGTACGGGCTATTGAACTTCCGTTTTATAGTCTCGTCGGACTTGGTGTACGTCACCGCGTACTAGGCTGTCGTACTTTTGTGTGGTCGTGTGTAGGCAAGTCCGTTCGTAAGAAAGTCTGCCGCAAGTCCGCCGAAGGTACGTCGGAAGTATGTCGGACAGGCTGTCGGACTTTTGTAGACGAAAAGTCCGACCGTGTGTACGCGGCATTAGAGATCTGAGCCTGGAGTTCACCTTCCAGCAGGACAACGACCCCAAACATACAGCCATAGCTACAATGGAATAGTTTAGATCAAAGCATATTTATGTGTTAGAATGGCCCAGGTAAAGTCCAGACCTAAAATTTAAAATTGCTGTTCACAGACGCTCTCCATCCAATCTGACAGAGCTTGAGCTATTTTGCAAAGAAGACATCTTTTGCAAAGAAGACTGGGCAAAAATGTCTCTTTCTAGATGTTCAAAGCTGGTAGAGACATCCCCAAAAAGTCTTGCAGCTGTAATTGCAGCGAAAGATGGTTCTACAAAGTATTGACTCGGGGGGGGGCTGAATACAATGCCACTTTGTGTTGGTCTATCACATAAAATACCAATAAATTACCAATAAATTACATTAACGTTTTTGGTTGTAACATGACAAAATGTGGAAAATTTCAAGGGGTATGAATACTTTTTCAAGGCACTGTATGTGCAGCAAACAGTTGCAATATTAATGTGCGACTATATACAATATAAAACATTCCACATGATCCATCCTTTCAGTTCCGCGGTCCTCTAAGCCCCTGGTTATAAATAAGTAACAACAATTCAGAGGTTCACAATTAATGGTAATATCAGCAGCAGCAGTAGTAGCGATAGGGCTTTGCACAGCAGCAACTGTCCTTTCATATTCCACACCAGTTGGTGTCCCTTATTGTGGCCTTGTTTTCTGTTCAGTGCCGTAAAATGCTCTGTTGCTCTTTTTAAGATGTGTACACACATATTGCTGAATTATTAAAAACTCACAGGTTCCTGCATTTGCACAAGCGAGGCAGATGCAGGAATCTCCCCTACTTCATTACTGTATTCTGACAGGGGAGAATTGTCCCCTGTCAGAATACACTGATCAGCTGCTGCAGCCAGTGCTCCAGCAGGACTGTTCAACAGAAGTCAATCTAATGCCAAAGAGGGCACAGAGAACAATAAAAATTGAAGAAGTTGAGCAAACTAGAGCTACCTAAATTTAGTGCACAAGTTGCTGTCAGAACCAAAACTGTTGCAGCTGTTTTTTTAATTAGGCACAGCACATTTACAGGAGCAGTTACCTTTAGAAAAGTGGTGCAGCAGCTTTACTGAATTCCCCCTTATCTTTTATAGCAGAATCTTGAAGCACAATTGAAGTTTCAACCCAAATTCTAAAAAGAAAATGAGGATGCAGCAAAACGCTTCATGCTAGATTCAAGGAAAGTCAGTTAATTTGATGTGATACCTAAGCGTGGCTATACCTATTTGGAATGGATTGTGCACTGACACCAAAAGGTTATCCCTGACTGCACCTTTAGGATTCATGCCCTATATGGGCAAGCTTATTTGACCCATCTGCTAATTCAGGTGTCCTGTATCTGAGGTGAGCGGCTAGATGTGTCTGTGGTGGAATGCTGCGCACTGTGTGGTCCACGGAGTGATTTTAGAGTCACATCTTCACAGTTTCTGGAACCTGTGTGTCCTTCATTTATGAACTCTTTTGTTTCCGATTTATTTGTAGCACTGCACTATTTGTACTTTATAACGCTAAAAACCTGCCAGACACTGTGACTTTTTTTGCAAAGTTACTACATCCTAAAACATTTTCTAGGTGTTTCCAGAGATGAGATATACCAACTGCAACACTCTGTTCCTACTGGTGCTGTAGTACAAACTCTTTTACTACTCAGAGATGTATTAGATAGACATAACATATAGGATAATAGACTTATGACTAAAGCCTATAAAAATTTAATACCAGGAAAAAACATACACAAATGGAAGGAGCACCAGACCAAAAGGATAAAAGAGTCAAAATTAATTTATTAGCTTGTACTAAAAAACAGCCAATGCATTTTGGGGGTCATAGAATCTCCCTTTTCATTAGGGTTAGAACAAAACACAATATAAAGTAAATTTAAATGTGACTGATAAAATCATAAGCCTAACAATCATAGAACATCATGGATAACATACCTATACTGTACATATACATGCAAACATAACACACATATACACATGCATAGAAATGAAGATAATGAAATATCAGATGGTAAGCGATAATGGAGTTGATTACCTAAAACTGGAGAGTGCAAAATCTGGTGCAGCTTTGTATGGTAGCCAATCAGCTTGTAACTTTAGTCTGTTCAGTTAAGCTTTTATAACAAACCTGGAAGCTGATTGGTTTCTATGCAGAGCTGCACCAGATTTTGCACTCTCCAGTTTTAGTCAATCAACCCCTGTGTGTAACAGGGTTCATTTATACTTTTTCTATAAAAACTGAATGACACCAAAGGGCAAAAGGATGCTACATCACTAAAGACCTGCTCTAGTCTTGGTTCTTCTGTCCAATAGCAGGATGTGGTACTAAGCCATGTTTGGGTATGACTGTGTCATGAGCTTGATCATAATCATTGTAGATACAAATTTGCTAGCACTCAGACCACAAGCCCCTACTCTGTATATTACTTTATCACTTACTGAGGAAATCACAGCCTTTAAAGTGTTCCTATGGTAAAAACAGTATGTGATGTGTTCTCTAGAATATATTCAAATCCTTAGACTTTCCCAGCATTGTGAACGGCATATCAGGAACAATAATTCAGAATAGTAAAAACCTGTGCTCTCTTACAGTTTTGTTTGCGGGCTGACCTAAACCAAGAATCTGATATTTTTACAACTTGGTGGTAAGCTTAGCAGTATCTAAAAAGTTGAGAGCCACTATTGGTAATGCTGCTTATTTAACCCACTATTTATGCGTTTAGTTGAGTTTCTTCTAAAGCTGGACATACTCCAGTACGGTGGTTCTCTTTTGAGTCACAGGCCCGTTTAAGAATCCGACGAAAGCTATGGACTCCCTCCCCACAAATATTCACATAAACACAACTTTGTCTGCAATGAATATATGTACTTTATTTTATTGAAATTCAATTGCCCCATACACATATGGCATTCACAAAGTTTGAATAATGTAAACAATCCTAACAAAAAACCCACTCCTTTTCATGCAAAAAGTAATGTCCACTCATTACAAAAATAAAATACAATCATCATAAAGCAAAACAATTTTATTTCTGCTCAAATCTACTACTACTTTGACTACTACTTCTAGAAAATGAGAATTAGCTCTTACTGTTTTAGAGTGAGACAAGATGGCGGTTGTGTAGAGATCAATGATACAAATTTAAATGGTGAACATGGGCCAACAACGAGTCATGAGACAATAAGCGGTCGGCACTATAAGCAGTGGCAGAGTGCGTTTTCTTTCATTTCTTTCAAAGAGAAACCATTGATTGGGAGGGCTGTATAGTGAATGTAAATTATATTTTTTATCTGACCCTCACCGACCCCCTGAAACTCATCCATTGACCACTTTGGGGTCCATGGACCCCAGGCTGAGAACCTTTGCTTGTGTAGAATTTTGTTCAAAATTTTTTAATTGGCTAGTGACATCAAATTGAAGAATGTTTTGAACCATGTGATGAGAAAATTCGCAGGAGCAGGAAGGAAATTTTTTCTCAAACTAACTGAATTTTCACTGTATTGAACTGTTTTTTCCTTCTTTTGCACCCCTTTATGGACTATATAAATGTATATATTTTTTCTTTTGCTACAATATGTATTTGATTTTTAGCACAGGTTCTTACACTTTAGAATTGGTACTTTATTTATGCAGTTTTTTGCACAATATCCTTATGCACTTTGGTTTAGCACAATTTTGTACAGATAATGGGGGTGTGTCACATTCCAGTACATATATAAGAAGATACACAATTTTGATATTTCTTTATTTTTTTGTTTTTTTTAACAGAAAAGTTAATTTTCTGTTTTTGGTTGGAGAAACTTAGGACCAGCGCTACTATTTCCTTGTGATCTTTGCATTTTGGTCCCCCCCAAAAAATTTTAGCGGCTGCGTTTTGTGTTCCCATTTGGACACAGTATAGTGTGTCTTAGTTTCCCAAAAATTGTCCATAGCGCTGGTTGCTTTTTTCATTTTCAAGAAATTCTAATTATAATGTGGTTTTCAGTTGGAAAAAATCACATATATTGTATTGCTCATGTTCTAGGCAAAACAGAAACTTGTTTATTACATCTGGAATTCCATTTAAGCAGTGGGACTGGACAATATTTTAGGACGATTTTGAACAAAATTAGTTGACTCGATGATGGCAAGATCAAATAATCTGACCAACAATTTTTCAGAATTTTCGTATGAACCTCTATTGATATATGGCCAGCATAAACTATCTAGTCTGTTTCACACCCACTAATAGGGGCTAAAGTTTGTATAGTAAAGCTGCTTTTGCATCCCAGTCTGGCTTTGGTCTCAAGCTACTGCCAAGACTGGTATTACTACAAAGCACCTCTGATTTATATTAATGAGGATTCAGAGGCTGAGCAGTCAGAAAATACATTTTCAATGGATGAAATTAAATGAGCTCCATCATGTAAGTAATACTTTGGAGGGTCTGGCACTTTCTGAAGGATCCGACTTCCAGCGCTGGCTTATGCTAAATGTTCATGTGTTTGTTTTCTCACATATTTCATATATTGCAACATTGTACTAAATAAACACTAATGACAATGCATCCAAACTAAACTACATCAACCCATTAATGTAAATTAATATTTAAACAAAGATTTTTGTTTTTTGTTTTAATGGCATCTTAATGTTTGCATTTAGATGTCATTTCCCTGAAAATGTTGGTTAGTTTCATTAACAGCAAAGTGGTATAAATGACAAGTCAGATGTCTAATAGGATGCATCTTGCTGCTGCGTGTCTATGTCAGAATAGGGCAGTTAGTGGAACATTCCAGGAAGACTGGCAGAGCTGTGAGCATTTCATAAAATGTAGGTGTAGAAAACACAAAAAATAGTAGCAATATTTTCCATGTACAATATTTCACACATTCAGTTTGTAATAAGTTAACTTCTACAGCTCTGTTAGGTTCCAGTCAAAGAAAAAAGTTACAAATATCTGCATTTAGGTCTGATAATAAGAATGATTAATTGTTTTCTGTTTTTATAAATAATTCTGATGACAAATTGGAAGTGACAAAGTCATAGGTTGCACATACAATAAACATGTATGTAATATCAAACAAATTATGGATCAAGTCAATCAACTTCTGTCAACTTCTGTTAAAGGGATATGTTGAAAATGTTTTCTCATCCGGTGGCTGCCGCCTCTGATTTGGGAATTCTAACAACTGCTGGTGTTGCTGTCAGAATACAGTGTCCTGGTGGGGGGGATTCATCCATCCCTCTTATTTGCGTAAAGCCTAGTACACATTATTTTAAAAATCTGACTTTTTTTCTTTGTCCTTGTCCCATGTTGGAAATAAGATTGCCTAACAAGAAAAATTCTCAAATGACAGAGGACAACTTCCCACGAACATAGATACAGTCTATGTCTAGTCTAGGGTCATACATTGTTTACGATCATGAGTGGACATGCTAACTTGATTTTTATAGGACGTATACTGTACTAATTAAACAAACATCAGACATTATGTTAACAACAAAAACATTTTTCCAACATGTCTCTTCAGAAATTTTTGTCTGAACAGTTCATATCAGCCCTCGGAAAGCAGTGTACTAACTAACAGAAAATTGAATGATTGTTCCAAATATGGAGATTTGCATTCAAATATCTAATAATGTGTTTTCTGATAAAAATGCTGCCCTATCCAAATGTGTGATTATCGTATTTAGTCCTAATACTACTGACTTCAATAACATATAATATAAAAGTAAAATACTGAAATTCTATGTGATTAATCAAGTGAACATAATAATGCAATCTTATGCGATTAAAAATTGCAATGATATGCGATACTCAAAATGACAACCTGTGTATCATACACACCTCTATATACATAAGTTGCATTTATATGCGATAGAAAATTTGCAACTATATGCGTTAATTGCAGTGACAACCTGTAACTTATATAAATCTATAAAAAAAGTGCATCAATATAACAAAAATCAATATAGAAAATAGTGAACTGAGTTTAAAGTGCTCTTGTGCCAAAATATATCATGCATTAATGTGTCTGCACAGAAACGCAAGATAAAGTCCATTCATAACTAATCCATTCTTCTGGTTCTCATTGCAGATGATAAAACACATGATAAAACAGTAAAGTGCTTGTATCCACTCTTGTGCTCCCCCTTTGGTGTACGCGATCACCTTGGAGTGTATGACGTTGCACCTAAGCTTGGTCAAAACATGCTTTTTAAACTACCTGGTTTATGGCCAGCATTCAGCTCATTGGATGGTTGCTTGTAACAATATCCATATAGAAAACAGAGGAAACTATATAGTTTTTAAGAGTTTTAAATGTTTTATTAAAAAGTTACAGTATTCCCTATATTAGGGTACTCACATTTAATAGGTGCTAAAAGCGCGCCACTCTGTAACAAGCCAAACAATAGTAAAGACGCTGTACTGGTGAGTCCTCTCCCGCACTGAGAACACTCCACTGTCTCACATACTGTCCTGTCCCCTCCCCAATGCGTTTTGATACCGGGAAATGACGTATCTTCCTCAGGGGGAATTTTAATTCTAATAATGTGTACTTGGCTTAACAGTGAATGGCCAGCTTTGTTCAGTGAAAATTCTTTAGTGCATTTGTAATCAGTTTAGGACATAGGCGTGTGCAGGGGGGTGTGCCAGGTGTGCCTGGGCACACCCTAAACACCCCCGTGCGGTGTAGATTTCCCCTGCTGCCCGGGCTCATGTCATTTACTGGCCGTTTCCTTTTCTGAATGAGCACAGTGAGTGATTGGTACAGATCATTTACTATGTTCATACATAACTGAAGCCTAGTAAACTGTGTTTACTAGGCTTCAGTTTGTGAATGAACAGGAAGCAACTCAGTACAGAGCATTTCCCATTCAATCACTGTCCAATTGCAGCTGACACTGTAAATACAAAGTATACACACACGGGCATGTGCGTTTGAGCTTGCAGGTGCAAACCCTAATGCAATAGTCTGTGCACACCACTGGTTTGGGAATTAAGAATGGCTATAATTTAATAACATTCATTTGTGTATTATTACTGGTCTAAAAATGGTGCTAAACCCACAATTCTTATATTAGTTATAAAAGTCTTAGTGTTAAGAAATAACACTTTTCTTGTGAATTAAAATGCACACTGCACATTTGAGAGGACCTACAAGTGAAAAAATAGCTAATGCCTCAAATGTGTAACATAAACATTATATATATATATAGATATATATATCTATATATATCTATATAGATATATATATTAGGGCTGCGGAAATTAACGATTAATTCCTCGATTAATCATTAATTTTTTTGATCGATCAAAATTTTTTTGATCGGTAGGCTGCCTGCCCTGTGGCCGCTTCGGGCCAAGCTGTGGCTGCAGCGCAGCGCTCCGCTCCCTACTCCTCCTCCTCCACCATATGTCATACACAGTCTGCGGGCAACTCCCGCTGTGTGTCTCTGAGCTGAGTGTGAAAACTTTGGCCACACTGTGAGAAAAGTCCCGCCCTCCTCGTAGATCAGCTCGTGTGATAGACGCAGTGTTCTGTCTATCACACGAGCTGATCTAGGAGGAGGGTGGGACTTTTCTCACAGCGCGGCCAAAGTTTTCACACTCAGTTCCGAGACACACAGCGGGAGATGCCCGCAGACTGTAATCCAAGCACAGGCACTGACTACAGTAAGGCTGCGATTATGGGCACGGTGAGACTGCATTATGGGCACGGTGAGACTGCATTATGGGCACAGTGAGGCTGCATTATGGGCACGGTGAGGCTGCATTATAGGCACGGTGAGACTGCATTATGGGCACGGTGAGACTGCATTATGGGCACGGTGAGGCTGCATTATGGGCATGGTGAGACTGCATTATGGGCACGGTGAGGCTGCCATTATGGGCACGGCTAAGCTGCGATTAGGGGCACGGTGCGACAGCATTATGGGCACGGTTAGGCAGTGATTATGGGCACGGAGAGGCTGCGATTATGGGCACGGTGAGCCTGCATTATGGGAATGGTGAGGCTGCGATTATGGGCAGGTAAGTCTGTGATTATGGCCACGGTGAGACTGCATTATGGGCACGGTAAGGCTACGATTATGAGCACAGTGAGGCTGCGATTATGGGCACGGTAAGGCTGAGATTATGGGCACGGTGAGACTGAGTTTATGACGTGTGACGTCCTAGACATGCCCCGCTATGTCCGGCTTCGGCTAAATCAGCTAAATGTAGTTGGATCTGTATGTGCGTTATAGTTAATCAAAATTAGTCGATTAATCGATTAAAAAAAATCAATTAATCTAACACGAAAATTTTAATCTGTAACAGCCCTAATATATATATACAGGGCTTTTTTTCAGTGGAAACGCGGGGGAACGCAGTTCCGGTACCTTCACCACTGACTGCAAATGGTGGTGGGGTGTGCTGCACGGTCTATTGATGCTCACTGCTAGGGGATCTATTCTAGCTGGAGGGGATCTATTTTTGCATGGGGGTCTATTGTTTCTGAGGAAGTCTATTGTTGCTGGTGGCAGACCTACTGTTCCTGGGGGTGGGTCTTATATTGCTGGGGGGGTCAGTTGTTGCTGGGAGAGATCTACTATTGAGGGAGGGGGTCTATTGTTTCTGGCTGCTGGAGAATCTATTGATGCTGGCTGTGGGGAGATCTACTGTTGCTGCTGGGAGTCTATTGTTGCTGGGGGGATTTTTTGTGGTAGGGTGATCTATTGTTGCTGGCGGGGGCTGGCTGCAGGGGATCTATTTTACTGCTTTTCTTGTTAGAATTCCCAAATTTCTTACGGATTACTTAGCACTACAAATTGATACTTGATTCTGTGTTGTCTAAAAGGGCATTACTGGGAGGTGGGTAGGGGACTGAACCAAGGAACGGTGCTCGGAGGTGGGTAGCGGTGGAGAAAAGGGGTGGCTCAGAAAGGGGGAGTTCCTGCACCAATTCTCTGAGAAAAAAAGCCCTGTATATATATATGTGTGTGTGTGTGTATATATACACACACACACCGAAACAAAAGGAAGCACTTACAATAAGTGCTTACAAGGCATATCATCAATAAAACAATCCTAAAAACAAAATACAGTAAAACCTTTTGTAACAACTAACATATAACCAGGGTCAATCCTAAATAAAGTCCTTTAAATCTTGCTTCATTGCCACTTGTGTCCAAATATACATCTGTGATTCTCTGTCCCACCCACCACCTCACTGTTGAGATATCATCTCTATTTATAGGAAGATCAAAAAAAGCTTAAACACATCGGCAATGTGACTCAGGATTTCAGAATCTTGACCTCAGATGGTAAGTAGGAACTCATCTGCCACCGTGATTAATCTAGAAATCACTTGATGCAATATGCTCAAAGAAGAAAAAAATAAACTCCTCATAGTAAAAAAATACTATACATACTTTATCCAGCTCAATACTGGGCACATTCACCCCCTTCCTGCCCAGGGAAATTTTCAGCTTTCAGCGCTGTCACACTTTGAATGACAATTGCATGGTCATGCAACACTGTACTCATATGAAAATTAGGGCTGTTACTGATTAAAATTTTCGTGTTTGATTAATCGTTTTTTTTTTAATCGATTAATCGACTAATTGCGATTAATTATAACACACATACAGATCCAACTACTTTTAGCTGATTTAGCACCGTTGTTATGGCAACGGCCGAAGCCGGACATAGCAGGGCATGGCTAGGACGTCACGCGTCATAAACTCAGCCTCACCGTGCCCAAAATCTCAGCCTTAGCATGCCCATAATCGCAGCCTCACCGTGCCCATAATCGCAGCCTTACCGTTCCCATAATGCAGTCTCACCATGCCCATAGTCTCAGACTTACCATGCCCATAATTGCAGCCTCACCGTTCCCATAATGCAGTTTCACCGTTCCCATAATGCAGTTTCACGGTGCCCATAATCACAGCCTCACCATGCCCATAATCGCAGCCTCACCGTGGTCATAATGCTGTCTCACCGTGCCCATAATGCAGTCTCACCGTGCCCATAATCAGGCTCATGGCGACAGGACAGGCAAAACAAGCAATTGCTTGGGGCCCCGAGCTGGCATGGGGCCCCAGCCGCGCCGCCAGCCGCCGCTTCCTATAAGCTGCAGCCTGTAGCATGGCCGTGCTCTGCTTCCTTCCTCCTTCACTCCACGCGGTACAGGAGATTCAGTTTCCTGTTCCCGGCCGGACCGACAGGAAGTGCACACACTGAGTGCTCACTTCCTTTCAGTCCAGCCTGCCGAGAACAGAAAACTGAATCTCCTGCAGCGCGGTACGCGGTAGGGAGGGGGGTTAAAAAGAACACGGGGGGGAGTAGTAAGGGGGGGAGGCAGTCATCAAGACCCATTTAGTAATAAAAATATGGTAGCTTGCTGACCATAATAAAAACAATTACCATAGCTTTCTTACCATTTTCTTCTTTCTTTACCATCCCATTTCCATCTTATTGCTTCATTTTTAAAATGTTGAAAATGTTCAAATTTTATGCACATTATATGCAACAGCAGTATTTGCACTGTAAACCTTTTTTTTATATAAAGTGTTGGTGAACTTAAACTGTATCGCTATGCTGTGATTCCTGTAGGCTTTGTGTGCGTGCGTGCGGTGGGGGGGGGGGTTGGGGGGCCTCCATGTCCATTTTGCTTGGGCCCCCCAAATTCCTTCAAATGACCCTGCCCATAATCGAAGCCTCACTGTAGTCAGGGCCAGTGCCTGTGCCTGTGTCTGGGGTTGGGGGGCCTCCATTTCCATTTTGCTTGGGGCCCCCAAATTCCTTCAAATGACCCTGCCCATAATCGAAGCCTCGCTGTAGTCAGTGCCTGTGTCTGGATTACACAGTCTGCGGGCATCTCCCGCTGTGTGTCTTGAAGCTGAGTGTGAAAACTTCAGCTGCACTGTGAGAAAAGTCCCGCCCTCCTCCTAGATCAGCTCGTGTGATAGACAGAACACTGCGTCTATCACACAAGCTGATCTAGGAGGAGGGCGGGACTTTTCTCAAAGCGGGGCCAAAGTTTTTACACTCAGCTCGGAGACATACAGAGGGAGATGCCCGCAGACTGTGTATGACATATAGTGGAGGAGGAGGAGGGAGCGGAGCGCTGCGCTGCAGCCACAGCTTGGCCCAAAGTGGCCCCAGGGCAGGCAGCCTACCGATCAAAAAAATTTTGATCGATCAAAAAAATTAACGGTTAATCGAGGAATTAATCGTTCATTTCTGCAGCCCTAATGAAAATATTATCATTTTTTGAGACAGTTAGAGCTTTCTTCTGGTGGCATTTAATCTGGGGATTTTTTTTTTGCTAAACAAACGAAAAAAGACTGAAAATTCTGAAAAGCTTCACTGATGGTCGCTGGTAAGGCTGCACTGATGGGCACTGATGAGGCAGCACTGAAGAGGTGGCACTGATGGACACTGATGGGCACTAATAAGTTGCACTGATGGACACTGATTGACGCTATTGGGGCTGCACTGATAAGCAGAGCACTGATGATCAGTGCCCTAATTATCAGGGTAAAAGTGCCCTGTCAGACTTGTTGTTTACTGACTCTCTTCTCCTAATGCTGTGATGCTAATAACCGGGAAGTTTGTTTACATGTGATCACTATGATTGGAAACATTTTTCTTATTTTGTGTTATTAAATTTTGCAAATAAGTAAATTTTCTTCTTCACTGATGTGTGCTGATGAGACTGCACTGATGTACAATGATGAGGTTGCACTAACGGGCACCAGTGAGGCTGCACTGATGAGCACCGGAGAAGCTGCACTGACAGACACTGGTAAGGCTGAACTGATGGGCACTGTTGAGGTGGCACTGATGAGGCTGCACTGAAAAGATGGCACTGACAGGCACCGGTAGGCAGCACTGATGGGCATTGATAGATGGCACTGATGGGTACTGGTAGGTGGCACTGATGGGCGCTGATAAATTGCACTGATGAGAACTGATAAGTTGCACTGATGGGGCTGCACTAATAATCAAGGCACTGATGATCAGTGCCCTAATTAACAGTGTAAATGTTCCCTGTCAGACTTGCCGGTTACTGGCTCTCCTCTCCTCATGCTGTGATGCCAATAACCGGCAAGTTTGTTTACATGTGATCAGCTGTTATTGGACACAGCTGATCACATGGTAAAAGGCCGCTGTGCTAGTTGGCCCTTTACTTCGATCTGTGATCAGCTGTGTCCAAAGGACACAGCGATCACAGAGCACACTGATGCGTTCCCCAGGGGGGCGTGAGGAAGGCGTGTTCTGGGAGGACGCCCTCCCAGAACAACAGAGCCGTGCTGTAGCCATCTTTCGGTTATGGTGGGGTACTGAAGTGGTTAAAAGATACAGTCCCAAAACTCACATTAAAAGAATGCCTATAGCGCTATCATATGCACATGGAAAGCATATGCACCTCACCAATAGACAATTTAAATAAATAATCAACAGAAGACAAAATCATAGACAGCATAAGTAAAAAGATAATGATGTCACTGCAAGGACTTGCATTACATATGCTTCATCTATGGAATTCTTCAGGAGCTCCAAGCACACTAGCCCTACTTAGGTTTGTCTGTGGACTTCTTCAGAGACTCTAAGCTCCTGAAGGTACATTGTATATGGCATGTTTTCCTTCATGCTGCTAGACCAGTTCTTGAAGCCTCTGCTCCCCAGCACTTTGGCAGTCTAAGGTCCTCTGATGGACCAATACAAGGCCAATAGCCCTGCATTGGACATGAGGAAGCCTAGGGGCAGTCCACTGTAGGAGAGCTTCGCCTGCCGGGGGAGCAGAGGATCAGGTAAGTAAATGTGCGTTTTCTGACTTCTAGATCAAAATGAGCACTTAAGCCTTGCAGGAGACTTTTAGTTTTCCTGGAGTTGGGCTTTAAATCAGATTTTTACTTTCAAATAAGTATTAATACCTAACACATTAGGCAACTGAACAATGCTGGCTTTGTTAGAGCTTATTTCACTGCTTTGCTAAATTCTGAACGGAGCTAATTCTAAAAATGTTAATGAATTGTTTTTAAAGAAACAAGAACATTTTTCAACATAGCTCTAACTGCAAAATGCATGTCAGTCTGTTTAGCACTTAGTATTACACAATTAGTATTCATAGGAATTTAATAAACACTAAGATATTTTTTCTTGAATAAGGGCACGTGTGTCGGTTATGTAAAAATTCACAATACAATGTGCCTGTGTTGAGAATATGAAATGTCTTTCTATGGCTAGATCATATGATAGCAGACATAAGTGCTGGAGCAAGACCTTTTTTATGCAACTTACAAGAGGAAAAGGTTATGTTAGTGCAGACATCCAAGCATCTCAGTGTCCTCTATATGCTTGCAGTAATTTTTTTCATCAAGGCTCAGACTTCTGGACTTTAGTAGTAGTCCTCAACCTCTGGACGCACATACCAAACCAATGTACCTCTGGGTACACTATTAGACCATTGTTGTATTTATGTTTTATTATAGACTATTGAAGCATCCGCCCCTGAAGAGTTGGTATTATACCACAAAATGTGTCGGGCTTACACAGATGCTATATGCCTACATAGATGGCTCTACATGTTTTTAATACATTATAATCTAGACTGCAGTATTTAGTAGTGCAGTAGTACATTTGTCCCAAGTGATCCTTTGATGTGGAGGACAGTTTCTCTTACTGTACCATGCAATGCGCTATGACATTCTATGACATTCTTTGATATGTACCAATGATTATTATCAGCATGGTTTTGACATACTATGTTTCTCCATGCATTTCACATATGTAATTATAGTTATATGTTTTGTTATTTATGGCTGTAGAATAATAAAATGTATTACTTCTATATTGACCGCTTACTAGCCTTGAACCCATGCCTCATTCAAAGTCCCAAACCCCCCTCTCTTTACACTTCTGGACTTTAAACCTAAGCAACATGCAAGAAATGTGAATGTAATATTTTGTCAATGAGCATTATATGTATCTGCATTTATTTAAACTGTGCATACTAGTAGACCTCGGCAAAGCCAGTGCAAGATATTTTTTGTTTGGTTTACTACAGAGATGAAAATGCAAGGTCTGCTTTAGGCTGGGTTCGCACTTATGCGAATTGGATGCAGGTTTCCCTGCATCCAATTCGCATGACAGGAGACTGTGACCGGCTGGTTCACACAGTTCCGGGACGGACGCGGTCCACACTGGAAAAGGGTCCTGTGTATTGTTGGCTTCGTTTAAGGTCTGAATTCAGGCAAAAATGTAGACCTGATTCGCATCTTAAATGGAGAACAGTGATGCATCGGACTCCCTGCTGTGAGCCTCGGTCACAGCAAGTGTGAACCCAGCCTTAATGACAGCCCCTCATGTACCAATTAAAAACTCTTACCAAAATGTTGCAAAAATTAGGCAATGTAGAAAAAAAAGGCCTACCTCAGATTGTGTTTTCTGTTCACTTAATTTGGCAATAGACAATATGTTTTTTTTTTCCTGCAACCATGGGTTGCAGGAAAGAAAATCGATTGATTCCAGCATAAGTACAGTCAGTGTTGATGGGGAATCCGCCAGGAGAACACAGCGATTATTGCTAGAGGCTATAGCCCCTGCCAATAATTGCATGAAAAATCCAACATGCTGGTTTTGTACCCGAGTCCTACAAGGATAGAATTGGGTACAGTCAACCTGCCTATAGATGGTATTAATATCAGCTGGTCCATAATGAACTGGCCAAGATTCGAACCATCTATGGCCGGCTTTACTCATGTGCCAGTGACATTTCCTAGCCTTACTACTGTCTCACTAAAAAACTGTGTATTCAAAATCCTTTGCAAATGCACTCCAAAACATGCACAATAACCACTTCAGCCCCGGAAGGATTTGCCCCCTAAAGCCTCGTACACACGATCTGATTTTCCGCAGACAAAGCATGAGACTTTTGTCCGAAGGGTGTGTACCATGAACTTGTCTTGCATACAAACGGTACACAATTGTCGGCCAACAAATACGAACGTAGTGACGTACTAGACATACGAGCCGATAAAGAGGAAGTTCATTTGTCATGCGCCACCCTTTGGGCTCCTTCTGCTCATTTCGTGTTAGTAGAAGTTTGGTGAGTGTTGATTCGCGCTTTTCAGTTCGTGCTTTTCACAGTTCGTTTCTGACCGGCCGTTCGTCAACCAGCCATGTTGCGGAATTGGAGGATTGAACATGTTATTGTTGGGTTTGGAGTTATTACTTTGACCCAAGTCCAGTCCAAGAACAGGAGGAGGAGGATTTCTTGGACCAAAAATTGGTTGCTTAATCGTGGCCAATTATGTCATATGCCTTTGCTGCGGGAGCTTCAGGAGAATAATCCGGATGATTTTCGGAATTATCTCCGGATGACGGACTCCTGTTTTCACCAACTCTTGGCATTGGTGACCCCCTATATTAAGAAGCAGGACACATACATGCAGCTTGCCATCACTCCTGAGCAAAGGCTCATAGCCACCTTGCGGTACTTGGCGACGAGGAGAAGTCTCCAGGACCTCAAGTTTACCACTGGGATCTCCCCCCAGGCTCTGGGACTCATTATTCCAGACACCTGCTCAGCCATTATTCAAGTCCTGCAGAAGGACTATATTCGGGTACGGTTTAGCCTTTAACATCACATTCTATGTATTTAATGTTTGCTAATGTATTGTATTAATTTCTTGATTCCATAATTAACATTATTGTAATATGCTGTGAATGTCCTCTTTGTCCTCATGCATGCTGTAAGCTTTTCCTGCTCCTTTTTTGGCCTACATGCATATTTTCCATAACTAACGTCCCCAGCAAGCTATCCTGGGCCCATACACACCTAGCCTAGTAACTTAACAATGTATTTTGTCAGCTACATTTTTGTGCTTACCCTAAACACCCCCTAAAATATAGCTCCCAACTGTCCCTGATTTTGAGGGGCTGTCCCTCATTCTGAACAAAGTCCATCTGTCCCTCTTTCCTCCTCATTTGTCCCTCATTTTGGTCTGATCTATATAGTTGTATATAAAATGCACTACTTATCTATCAAAAAGTGTTTTACAGGGCTAAACCTTTCATCCAAGTTCTATAAGCAGCTCCAGAATGGCACCTTAAACTTGCCACCTGCTGAGGAGAATGTTGAGGTCCTCAATTTTGTATTTGTTGCACATGAGGCCTTTGCTCTGGGGGAACATCTTATGAAGCCATTTCCTATAAGGAACCTCACCCCAGAGCAGAGAATATTTAACTACAGGCTCTCTCATGCCAGAAGGGTGGTTGAAATTGCCTTTGGCATCCTCTCTAGTAGTTTCAGGCTGTTTTTAACCCCAATTAACCTGTGACTATACAAAATCAACCATGTTGTATTGTGCTGCTGTATCCTCCATAATTTTTTTTACAGAGGAATGCTAACAGCTACCTTGCCTCAGTGCCAACTGATGCAGACCCTGCAGTGGCAGGCCAAGCTGAAGAGGCTGCAGCTCGACCATCTGTGGGCATGATGACATCTCTCAAAAATGCCCGTGCTGGATTGCCCTCCCAAAATGCAATAGATCTACGGCAAAAATACCTGGATTATTTTGTGGGTAGAGGGACAGTGGCTTGGCAGTAAATTGTAGCTGATCATGAATAATATATTTCTTTGATCATAAACTCCTATTTAATTTGAACTATTGTTGTCTGTGTTTCTTATCTGTCTAACATGTTCACAAATGTGCTTTATTTTGGCCACTTGCTCCAATAGTGCAAATGTACCTTATTTGCTACATGAGATGACAGTATCTTCGTCAGCTAACTACTATGGTGTGCTGTGGGTCTGCTACACACACACAATGTTTTTGTTCTTAATGGATCTAATGCATGAACCTCAAAAATATTATGCCTTTTCAACTCTTATGCCCCGTACACACGGTCGGATTTTCCGATGGACAATGTCCGATCGGAGCGTGTTGTCGGAAATTCCGACCGTGTGTGGGCGCCATCGGACATTTTCCATCGGATTTTCCGACACACAAAGTTGGACAGCAGGAGATAAAATTTTCCGACAACAAAATCCGATCGCGTCAATTCCGACCGTGTGTGGCCTGTTCCGACGCACAAAGTGCCACGCATGCTCAGAAGAAATTCCGACACGGGACAGCTCGTTCTGGTAAACTTAGCGTTTGCAATGGATACAGCACTTTCGTCACGCTGCAATGTAAAAAATGGTTTAATACAGCGCACTCTCTTCTTCTTTATAATGTGACAAGAATTAAGTAGTTTTGCTGCTCATATTCACACACACTTCTCACAAACTTTTATTTGTGTTTTTTTAGTGGGATTCCCTCAATATATTGTTATTAGTTGTCACATCTGACAGTTTTATATTTTTTATGTTTTTTTAATTTTGTTTTTAAGCCTTTTTTTTTCTTTAATGTTTGGATTTTTTCCAAGGCTGATCTTTGTTCAATGTTATTTTTATTTTTACTCCAGAATATTTTTGTGTGTGTTTTGTGTGGCAAGTTACCCCAGCACCATTGATATCTTTTATTATTTAATCTCCAGGAGATTGTTTGTTGTTGGTGTCCCTTGTTCATTTCACATTGTATATTAGAAATGTACCTGAATCCTCACAAACAAACTGTCATTTTTGAAGTAAAACACATGGGAGAGTATAATTCAAAACAAAAATCCTTTATTAAGGGATCAGAACCAAACAAAGAGGAAGGCAACACTGGATCAACAGGAGAAATTAGCGAAGCCTGGGACCCCCACGGCAGACATCAATTCTTAAACATCAAAACTGGTGGCCTGAGGAGTCCATATGTAAGGGAGGGCAGTCTGGTCCAGAATTCACAGAGACTTGGATAGCAGCAGATGACATCTGTGTCCCCAGGCTGTGGTACCACAAGAGGCTGCATTTTTTGGCCGACCAGACTGGATCCAGGGTCCTCACTGTCTGGTCTTCCTTTCACACTTCCTTCCGGGCTGTGGCTGTGCAGTTGGAGATGTGGCAGGAGGAGGAGTAGGATCTGGAGGAGGAGGAGGACTGGGGGGACCTGGAGGAGGACTGGGAGGACCTGGAGGAGGACTGGGAGGACCTGGAGGAGAGGGAGGAGGAGGAGGACCATCCCAAAGCTGTGTGTGAGGTGTAATTTGGCCCCTCATACCTTTCTCCAGAGCCTCTGATATGAGGGCCTCACACATGGCTTTTTGGCCCTCCTCCATCCTCTGCATTTTATATGCTATGAAGGCAGCAATATTCTCCTGCCTGGTGTGTGGTGCTCCCAGGACCTCTGTAGCCCTCCAAAAGAATCTGATAGCCGCCTCCTCTAGGGCACTCGTCCTACTGCCACTTTCTCTTTTCAGGGGGGGTGGAGGGACCTGCAGATCAGCCAGCCGGCTCGGCCCGGCCACCTCCTGGCTGAGACTTCCCTGTGTATGAAAAAGGGACATAGTTGTAATGCTTTGCATCATCAATCACAATCCTAAATTAGTACTCCAAACTAACATCTAGTTCACATCATTGATTGGACAAGCAGAAATATTTAGAGGAATGCTATACCTGGCTCAATCTGGGCTCCTCCACATGTGGCCTGGAAGGCCCAGGTTGGGCGTCAGAAGCCTCAGCCAGGGGGGAAGGAAGTGTGGAAGGAAGACTGGAGAGGGATGGCCTGGGTTCAGTCTGGCCTGCCAGAAAGTGCAGCCTGTCGTAGTACAACATCCTGGGGACATAGATGTCATCTGCTGCTCCGGATCTCTGGGAATCCTGGACCTTCTTGCGCTCCCTTAGATATGTGCTCCTCAGGCCACCAATGAAAATCTTTAAATAAGTGATGTCTGCCGTGGGGATCACCTGCTTCACAATTTCACACAATTGCTCCAGTGCTGCCTTCCTCTTTGCTTGGTTCTTGAAATGGGGGTGGGTAATCTCCCACAGACAGGGCAGCTCACTTAGCATATCAATGAATAGTGACATGAAGTCAGTATCTCTCATTAAGATATCCATGTTCACTGCAAGACACAACACAAGACAAAGCCTAATGTCAGACAAAACTCTCCTAATCTTGTTACAATATAGGCCTCAATCTAGAAGCAGTATAGGCACAAGTTTGTCTCTTACCTTCGTTCTTACGATCGGCGCATCCAATGCTCCTTCCTCCGCTCACAGATCGTACGTAATACGCACGCGTGTTACGCTTTATACACACTGCGCATGCGTGTAACTCCGCCCGCCCCTGACGTTCTTTCTAGTGTATTCCCCGCCCCTTTTCGTTCGGCGCAGTGGGTGAAGAGCATGATGGCAGAGTTACAGCAGGTGCGGGCTAATTATAGCAACGAGGAGGAGGAGGAGGAAAGGCCGGATCCAGGCACGTTCCGATCCAGAAGGAGACGTTTTAAGGCCACAAATATGTCGTTTGGGGAGATGTTGGAGATGGTACACATCATGAGGAAGTCCGACTATGACGGAAAATATGGGCCTTACCCCAACCCCAACATCCGAAAGGCAAAAATCATTGGTAAAGTGGTCAGGAGTCTAGAGCGGAATTTCGGGGTACGAAGGTCTAAAGATCAGCTCAGGAAGCTGTGGTCGGACCTGAAGTTGAGAGAGCCAGAGCAGTACCGAAAGATCCGGAGAGTGCTGCAAAAAAGTAAGTAGTTGTGCTGTGTTCCTATTCTTTCTGTCTTTATTACGTTCGTTCTGCTCCATATGCTTTTATTAATTGTAACGTTTAAAAGGGCAACTTTAATGTTCATGGGCCCATTATTCGTTCGTATCAAACATTTTTATTTCGGCCTCTAGAACACCATTGTTTAGGCCATATGCATTTTCACACATTTTTTGGGGCCTACTTGGATGCCAAAGATTTGTTTGTGTAGATGGGTTTGTTACTAGAATGAAATGACAACTAGATTGTGTGTAAAGAGAGGACACTGAGCAGCTGTTTTCACATCTGGACACTGGAGCACTAGTGTGGGACCCCAGAACACCATTTTTATTAGGGGTGCTCCAGTGTATACTATAGGGGGGGCTACATCTGTGAAGCTTGTACCAAACAGGTAAAGTATTGCAGCTTGACAAAGGGCAATAAAAAAAATATACATCTTGGAACTCTGCTAAAATAGACAATTGTACCCCACTTCTAAGCAATGTTTCCTATTTCTAGTTCTGCCATCAAATATCTGTGTGCTAATTATACCATTTTTGTTTTACATAGGGGAGAAAAGACTCGGAGGACAGCCCTCATCCGAGGAGACCACAGACCCCCCACCTATGGAAGAAGGTGAAATACCCCCAAACGAAGAAGAAGAGCAGGAGGAAGAAGAAGACGTGGTGGAGATTGGCACCACAACAGGTGAGTGTCTGCGACCACAGGCTCAGGTAAAAGAGATGGATGGTGGCAGATTTTTGAGACCTTTTTTTTGTTCTTTATCTCTTTTTAGGTGATCGTGATGTGAGGGATCCTGAACGCTTTACTTCAGAAAGTGCCCAGATACTTATCGGGGAGATCATGGGGTGTAATCTCCAATTGCAAAACATCCAGAACCAAATCAGTGATGTTATTAAAAAAAATAATAACATCATTGATGTTTTGGGGCGAATTTAAACCCCACAAAATCACCTGTTTTATTAATGTGGTCCAATCTTCAAAAAATTTTTAAAATGTTTAGAAAAGCCAAATTTGGAGGATGCACACAGTGTGCCAACATGTGCTATCTGCCATCACGGGAGATCAATGGACGCGTTTTGGGGGTGCAACACCTTCCTCAATTATAAAGTCGCATTGAGGAAGGGCTTGCTCCCCCAAAACACGTCCCTTGATCCCCCCTGATGGCAGATAGCACATGTTGCCATTCGTAAATTGGTGTGCATCTTCCAAATTTGGCTTTTCCAGGGGTGATTTCCCCCCATCTGAACGCTAGATCAAACCCAGTTCCTAAATACTGATGTCTGATCTAGCCTTCAGGTTTTACCTAATGTGAACTTTGTAAGTTCAAGTTTTTTGGCTTTCTTGTTGGTTTTACACAGGCCTGTTTTATCTGAAATGGATATTTTGATTTTTCATAATGCTACTGCAAACATTGTTATACAACAAACATGTTGGTTTGTTTTAAAAACCTTTGGTAAATACGCATGTGATTGTGCAGGTATAAAAAAGTGCCTTACTCAAGAATGTGTGGATTATTGTCTCAACACTACAACACTTTTGGGGTGATGTAATTGTTGTTTTATGCACAAATGGGGGTTATTTCCTAAGGGCAAATCCTCTTTGCACTACAAGTGCAGGTTCAGTGCAGTTGCAAGTGCACTTGTAGTGAAATGTGTTTTTGCATTTAGGAAGTACCAGCCAACACTGTTTTTTATAAGGTTACCCAATCACGACATTTTCTGCACTCAACACATTTCTGTCAGGGTCAGCTAAAACAAACACAAGCAGTAAATGTCCACCAAGAATTTCTTTTGGTTGTTTTTTATTTGAAAAAGGTGTCACAGATTGTCTGGCATATTGATAGCCCCCCTACCCTCAAAGAACTCCAGGTATCGTAACCGGACATCACGGGCATTCAGGGAGGGCAAGCCAGGACGGCCGCTTTCAAGTGCCGTCATTGTTGATGTATTTGGGATTCCGGCCTCAGGCCCAACTGAGCCAGCATAGTTGGCTGAATGTTTTTGTAGAAAATTATGGAGAACACAGCAGGCAAGTATTATATGGTTCAGTTTATACTCCGCCATATGGATGGGTGTCATAAATAATCGGAACCGGCTGGCCAGGATTCCAAATGTGTTCTCCACCACTCTTCGGGCTCTGGCCAGCCGGTAATTAAAAACCCTCTGTTCCGGGGTGAGGGTCCTCATCGGGAATGGCCGCATCAGGTGGTCCCCCAGCGCAAATGCTTCATCAGCAACGAACACAAATGGGAGACCTTCAACATTGTCCTCTGGAGGTGGCAAGTCCAAGCTGCCATTCTGGAGACGCCTGTAGAACTCCGTCTGGGCGATGACTCCACCATCGGACATCCGGCCATTCTTCCCCACGTCCACATACAAGAAGTCGTAATTAGCCGACACCACCGCCAACATCACTATACTATTAAACCCCTTGTAATTATAATAGTACGACCCCGAGTTGGGTGGTGGGACGATGTGGACGTGTTTCCCATCAATTGCCCCTTCGCAGTTAGGAAAGTCCCACCGCTGGGCAAAGTGGGAGGCCACAGTCTGCCATTCCTGTGGCGTGGAAGGAAACTGTTGAGGAAAAAACAATAAACATTACTATTTTTTCACAGAAACCTGGCAAGCAGATTAGACACAAACATTATGGGTCAACCTCCAGATAGCATTTATTAAGGGGAATTTAACAACAACAAAGTATAAGGTACACCTATCATATTCCCCCTCCCCCCCTCATGAGCCATTTCTAACATTATAGGGGGGGGGAACTCTTGGACAGGTAACCCTCTTCACTTCATTGAGAGATGAATGCCTAAATACAGGGTATTACTTGGAACAGCCCCTCCTTAGTTACACTATTGGCAGCCCACTGGACAGGTAAGAAGTGTCATAATACAAAGATATAAATACACACTGTACACATTTGAGGACATTTGGACATTCTGCTATGACCTATCAAGATCATAATAGGATACAAGAACTTTAAACAGTACCATTGGAAAGTATACAGGCAGGCCCTTGCACTACATGCTTTGGGGAATTAATCCATAAATCTGAGCACTAAAGAGATGGGTATAGTGTGTATGGGTTTGGCAAAGTCAGCAGATAGATGATTGAAGATAGAGAATTGGGATCAGCTGACTTAGCAGTTGGGGGAGGGAGGGTTACAAAAAATTTGGGGACACCACAAAAAAAAAGGCTCTGCCACTCTGCCTGAATTTAAATCAAAAATAACATTTCAAAACATTTTAGGGGGTGTTTGGGGTAAAGCACTACTATGGAGCTGCTAAAATACATTGTTAAGTAACTACATGAGGTGAATATAGGGCAGGAGACACCATGCTGGGGAGGTTATTGAAGGGAAAATATGTATGAAGGACCTAAAATAATAATTACATAAAAATCCAGCATGCATGAGAACAAAGGGGACATTCACAGCATATTACAATCATGGTAATTAGGGAATGAGGAAAGAAATACAATATATTATCAAACATTCAATACAATAAAATGTGATATAAAAGGATAAAAATCTTACCTTCATATACTCCTTCTGTAGGACCTGTATGATGGCAGAACAGGTCTCTGGGATAATGATCCCCAGAGCCTGGGGGGAGATGCCTGTCGAGAACTTCAAGTCCTGCAGACTTCTCCCTGTGGCCAAATACCGCAAGGTAGCGACCAGCCTCTGCTCCGGAGTGATGGCTTGCCTCATGCAGGTATCCTGCCTGCTGATATAGGGGGTCAGCGAAGCCAACAAACAGTGAAATACGGGGTCCGTCATCCGGAGAAAGTTCCTGAAATCATCACGATTATTCTCACGGATCTCACGGAGCAAAGGCATATGACAGAACTGGTCACGCTGAAGCAACCAATTCTTGGTCCATGAACTCCTCCCCACCCTGTTCATGGACTGGACTTGTGTCAAGGTCAGGACCCCAACACCAAGCCCCCGCACAGCACGAACTCTACGAGGAGTACGCATACGAAACATGGCTAGAAAACGGTCGGCTGCTCAGAACGAAGTAACAGAACGCACTGAAGAACAGCAAGGCCTGTGAAGAGCGACCTGAAAAACAGCAACGAGCGGACAAGATCGCACAGAAAACTCCAATACGAACTGACTGCACGCACTGAAGAGCAGATACAAACCCACAAGCACAAACTGAACGTCAGAAAACGTTCTGAAAGCCACGAGTCTGAAAAAGCGCGAATCGTCTCTCACCAAACTTTTACTAACACGAGATTAGCAAAAGGAGCCCAAAGGGTGCCGCGCTTGGTTCTGAACTGGCCTTTTCTAGTCTCGTCGTACGTGCTTGACGTCACCGCGTTCTTGGCGATCGGAAATTCCGACAACTTTGTGCGACCGTGTGTAGGCAAAACAAGTTTGAGCCAACATCCGTCGGAAAAAATCCGAGGATTTTGTTGTCGGAATGTCCGAACAAAGTCCGACCGTGTGTACGGGGCATTATAATTTTTTGGAGGACTAAAAATTGCAGGCGTTGGCCACATTTTAAGAGCACATTGTCACTGTAACTACAACTACTTAACAAATACACTGGTATTGAGCTTTGAAATAATAAGCCACACATTGTTTAGTAAAAACCAATTTACTCAAAGCACATTTACATGTGCGTTTTAAGGTTTTAAAACAAACCAACATCTTGGTGTATAACATGTATGTTTTGCATTATTTCCCCTTTTTGGGGGCTAAACAGACATGTTCAAAAACATTAGATACACATCCCAAACTCAGGAACTTACAAAGTTCCATTTTTGTAAAATGAAGGCCAAATGAGACATTAGTATCCCAAGACTGTGTGGATGTTGCCTTCCTCATATAGGGTGACATCACTACTTTAAAGACAAAATTTGAAGCCACATACACGTAGAGGCATAACAATTAAATGACCCTTATGATCCCATGCCGCAAATGTGTGTAGTTACAAACAACTTTTTTTCCAAACCCACAAAACACACAGTGTGTCAACATGTGCTAGCTCCCATCACGGGGTCTATCATGGGTTTATTTCCATACATCTAGTTTGACAAAAGCCACAAAACACACAGTGTGTCAACATGTGCTATCTACCATCACTGGGTATCAATGGACATGTTTCGGGGTTGCAACCCCTTCCTCTGAGTTACTTTAGTCACGGGGAAGAGGTTGCACCCCCAAAACACGTCCATTGATACCCAGTGATAGTAGATAGCAGATGGTGACACACTGTGAGTTTTGTGGCTTTTGTCAAACTAGATGTATGAGAATAAACCCATTTTAGGCATGGGATCATGAGGGAAATAAGAATGTTAATGCACAATTTGGGAGCTTCAAAACAACAAAAAAATTACAATTCACGTTAGTTAGGGCAGTGTTTCCCAACTCTCCTCCTGAAGATGCAAACCCAGGTCATGTTTTCTATAATTGTAGAATTTGGCACAGGTGATGTTGTCATTTTCAATGTTAGTAATTCACACAGTCGTTTTTAGACTGAGGAAAATACAGAAAACAGGACCTGGTGGTGCACCTAGAGGAGTGGAGTGGAGTAACACTGAGTTCAGACACTAAATTTTCTCATTTAAAAGTTCTAAAAACATGGTAAATAATCAAAGTGCAAACAGGAGCCTACAAGTGGAACAAGAAACTTCCGAACAGGCAAGAGGAAATTAGAATTTGGCAAGCATGTCTACAAAATCTCTGATTCTTCGCTGTAAAGCAGTGGCAGCCTACTTTATTTGCTCCAGCTCCTTCAAACAATGCACCATATCTGCACTCATTCAGCCAATTGTGCATCTGTGAAGATCATGACCTAGTAAGAAGACAAAAAAGGATTACGGTAACGATGGTCAAGTAGCTGAGGTCCTACATAGTGAGTTATGGTCAAGTTACTAGTCAAATTCAGGAAATACTTACCTACCCAGTCTATTTTTGCTTGCAACCTGCTTGCCCTTCAGACACCTACACTACTAGGAATGTACACAATGCAACTACTCAGTAATCTTGGCCCTGGTGTCTGGGTCTCCAAAACTCGGGGACCTAGCAAAAATGACAGCTCCTTCCACCTCTTCCTTCTCCGTGCTAATGTTAAGGCACTGCAGACTTTGCTAATATGTGGAGTGGGTGTTTGGTTTGTTCGGCTAAACCAGGGATCTTAAAACTACGGCCCTCCAGCTGTTGCGGAACTACACGTCCCATGAGGCATTGTAAAACTCTGACATTTACAGGCATTACTAGGCATGATGGGAATGGTAGTTCTTGAACAACTGGAGGGCCATAGTTTGAAGACCCCTAAGCTAAACACTCGACATGTAGACACATTTGAAGCCAGATTCAAGAATACTTACTTGCGCAAACAAGAGGCTCCCGAATACTTGCTTCTTCTTCGGGGTCGCATTGGCCCAAAGTGCAACTTGAATCAGGGGATTTGACATCCACTACAGACGGGTCTGTGCTGGGTCCTGGAGTCAGATCCCATGCCTCCAAACCCACATCCTGGGTGAGATGACCACACTCACTTTCCTCTAAAAAGAAACAATACACCATTCATTAATCTACCCCTAGTCCCATCTGATTCTAGCATCCATTTTGCTACATTAGTTTACCAACCTTGCACTTGGTCTGATGACAATGTTTGCTCCTGACTAGTAGACTCCACCATGCTGCACTGTGTTTTTTTACTGTGAAAAATGCATAGAAATGGGAAGGTGATGCCATTTTACAGAGAGCAAACACTGGACAAGTGCCAACATTGAAAAAGTCCTGCAGTTGACCCCCCCCCCTTGTCTCCTAAAGCGATAGGGGATAATTGATGATCATTCTAGCAGATGTGACTCTGTGTGACTGTGATCCCCAGGGCCTCTTCTCTAGCCATGTCTAAACTAGCAAGGCTGCATTAATGGGCACTGATGAGGCAGGCAGCAACCAGAAAGTGTTCTTTACCTCTTAAGTTCTGCCCTAAGCCCATGGAATCACCCCTGTCGGTGGCTAAATGAGTGTGTTTGAAGTTGTCACTTACGTTTTTAGTGGGAAGATGGCCTTGTTGCCTCCCCTGTTGGGGCCCGAGCGAGGGTAACCTCCCTTCGCCCCTTCTGGTGGCTTGACTGTTGCCTCATTTTTTGGCGCCTCCCTGTTGAATGAAGAGAAAAAAATTAGGTACAAAAATAAAGAAAAGTACAAAAACAGAACCAAATAAGAATGTTCATATGTGCTTTCTATTTTACTTCATCTTTAAAATAACAATTCAGACAAAGTTTATAGAAAACATTATATATAATTCTCTTGAGCTACTTGGAGAAAGCACATATACAGACAGCTAATTTACACATATCCATATTGGTTAGGTACAAATCTTGCTTACTTTTGATGATATTATGTATGGACTCCATCTGGTCTTGCTCACGATGTTTGAGATCAGACCATCGTTTTCTGATTTGGTCCTTTGTTCATGTCATCGAAAATTCGTCCTGCAAAACGGCAATGACCTTCTCCAAGATGCTGTCCTTTCGGCTGTTGGGCCTTTTGTAATTGCGCAGCTTGCAGTCGTAGTCGTGCTTCTGTGTACCATCTCCATCATCTCATCCTTGCTCATGGGGGTTGCTTTGTGCCTCCTATGAGCTACACCACTGCCTGGAATCTGCCGAATCCGCTATGTTGTCCCTCCCAAATGTTCCGCCGTGTGTGTCGCATGCAGAAGAGAGATGGTCAAGCCCCAGCGTCATGACGCACTGAGAGCGGAGTTTCACACATGCGTATATAATGCCATAACGCACGGTCGATGGAACGGCCGTAGGAATGATCTTGGAGTGGAGGATGAATGATAGCCATCGCCAACACACATAAGGAGTCAGAAAGCGGAAGGGACAATTGGATATTTGAGCATAGGTGGTTAGTGGCCTATAGTGCTTATATTTTTGGCCTAGACTGGGAGCAGCTTATGAGTTAAACCAGACATGTTGTTTTGTCTTGTGTTCTGTCTTGCAGGCATCATATCATGATGGATAAATTTACCTCGCCAGATTTTTTGCCCCAGTACATTGACCTGTACTGGGAGCTGCCCTGTCTCTGGAAGGTCAAGAGTCGAAACTACTCAAATAAAATTTTGAGGAAGGCAACGTTGGAGAAACTGCTTGAGTTGGTGAAGCCAGTGTACTCCAGGGCAGACATCAACTATGTGAACACAAAAATCTCCAACTGAGGAGTACATTTAAAAGGGAGCACAACAAAGTGATGGACTCACAGAGATCAGGAGCATCAGCAGATGACATATATGTCCCCAGGCTGTGGTATTACCACAGCCTGCGTTTTTTGTCCGACCAGACAGAACCCAGGCCATCGCTGTCTACACTACCTTCGACGTCTGGTGAGGCTACAGCTCCAGAGGTCCACCCAGGTCCTGCTACACATGAAGATGTGGAGGAGCCCAGCTTGACCCAGGTATATGATGATAATTAGACGTTATTGTTAAAATATTTCTGCCTTAAGTGGCTTCCATATTAATAGACAGTAGTGAGCAAAAATGATTTGTACAAGAATAAAAAATGCTGGGGTCAGAATGATAGTCTTTTCTATTTGTCCACATTCAATTTGCAACAGTGAGGAGATCAAACTTGTGTGTGATTGATAACCAAACCGTAAAAAATATCCTAATTATGTCCCGTTTTCATACACAGGAAAGTATCAGTCAGGAGGACACCGTAGCCAGCAGCCAGACGGAGTTCCAGATCCCTCTCCTACGCTCCCTCCTGCTAAAAGGGCCAGGAAGAGCAGGAATCTTAATGAGGCCACAGCTGCCTTCCTCAGTCAGGCCACTACCGCCCTGAGGACAGACCCAGATGAGGCTGAGGGATTTGCCGTACTGACTGCCAATAAATTAAGGCAGATGGACGGTGAGCAAAGCAGTAGATGTGAGGAACTAATCCTGCAGCTCCTCAACAAGGGGGTGAGGGGACAAATATATGAAACCACACACATTTCTGATTTTATGGCCCCACATCCACCACCTCAACAGCCACCCCCCCCACCACAGCCACCCCCCACCATAGCAGCATGGCGGTCAGTGGCAATGCCAGCCACAAGTTCCCCTACAAGGCTGCTGGACTGGGGATTTTCAACCCTTCACAACTTACTATTTTTTTGTTTTAATTTGGTTGTTGAATAATTATTTTCTTTGGTATATTTTCTACATTGTTTTATGCTTAGTATGCACTTTTTAGTTAAGTTCTTTGTATTTGGATGGCAGATAGCATCTGTAATTTAATTGGTTTTATTTGTTTTCTGCACAATAAAAAAATTGTGGAGAATGGCTATGTGTTTTACTTCAAATGACAGTTTGGGAGTAGGCAGTTCCATTTAAAAAAATACAAGGTAAAATTAACAAGGGACACCAACATAGTTGTATCTTTGAGCTTAAAAACTAAGGGATAATGGTGTTGTGGTAACTTGACCCAAAAAAAAGCATAATAATATTATTCTTAACATCACTAGAAAAAAAAAGCCTTTGAAAATACGTTTGGCAGAACTCCATCAGTATCACCAGCAAAGTAGCTTCATTATTATCACATTAAAGAAGAAGAGAATTGTGTGCTGCATTTCTAGATTTCATAATTTGCCACGTCACAAATGTTAATTCTCCATTACAACTGCTAGTTTACAAGACCAACCGCTTCCGGCTCATCCTTGCTTCCGAGCATGCGTGTTTGTACTTTGGACTTTTGTGTGACGGACTTGTGTACAAACGATAGGAAAATCTGACAACAGACCGTTGTCCGCCAAAAATTTACTAGCCTGCTATCCAACTGTCCGGAGAAAGTTGGCCAACAATTGTCTGATGGAGCCTACTAACGGTCAGATTTTAGGCAAACAGTCTGTCATCACACAATTCCTGGACGAAAATCTGATCGTGTGTACGAGGCTTTAATGACCAGGCCATTTTTTACGATGCGCCATTGCACAGTCGTGGAACGCCCAAAGAAAATTGATGTCCTTTTTTCTCCACAAATAGAGCTTTCTTTTGATGGTATTTGATCACCTCTGCGGTTTTTATTTTTTGCGCTATAAACAAAAAAAGCGACAATTTTGAAAAAAAAAAAAAAAATATTTTTTACTTTTTGCTTTAATAAATATCCCCAATAAAAACCAAACAACAAAAAAAAATTCTTCCTCAGTTTAGGCCGATATGTATTCTTCTACGTATTCTTGGTACAAATTAATCGCAATAAGTGTATATTTATTGGTTTGCGCAAAAGTTATAGCGTCTACAAAATAGGGCAGGGGTCTCCAAACTATGGCCCTCCAGTTGTTCAGGAACTACAATTCCCATCATGCCTAGTCATGTCTGTGAATGTTGAAGTTTTACAATGCCTCATGGGACGTGTAGTTCCGCAACAGCTGGAGGGCCATAGTTTGGAGATCCCTGAAATAGGGGATATATTTATGGCATTTCTATTATTAATTTTTTTTTACTAGTGATTGCGGCGATCTGCGACTTTTTTGGGACAGCGACATTGCGATGGACAGATCGGACACTTTTGACACTTTTTTGGGACCATTGACATTTATACAGCAATCATAGCTAAAAATAGCCACTGATTACTGTATAAATGTCATTGGCAGGGAAGGGTTTAACACTAGGGGGCGATCAAGGGGTTAAATGTGTTACCTAGGGAGTGTTTCTAACTGTGGGGGTATGGGACTGCCTGGGGGAGGAGACCGATTGTTGTTTCTAAGCATTAGGAACAACTGATCAGTCTCCTTACCCCTGACATAATGGAGATCTGTCTATTTACATTTACAGACCTCCGTTCTGTCTCTCTCAGGACCAATCGCGGGTGCCCGGTGGACATCGCGACCACCAGGCACGCGCATAGTTGGCTCCACCATCGTGCCGCGCGCCCCCCTAGTACTCTACAACGGCTCACCCAGGGGAACCAACCTGCCGCAGTATAACTGTGGCGGCTGCTTGGGAACCAGTCAAAGTGACAATCAACAATGTTCTTATTCTCCAAAAATAATCCATACACATCCACTACAAAATGGCCCTGTAATCTATTTTCCATGAATTTTTTTCATAAAACTGTTTGTGTTTTCTACCTCCTTGTAATGTTCTTTATGAGCTCCCAAACCCCTTCTTTTGTCCCTCGTGTCTGTTTGTTTGGAACGAGCACTGTGTTTTATGCCCCGTACACACAATCTGAAAATCGGACGACAGATTTTTTATGCTAGTCATATATCGAACATGACGAGCTTACTAAAGTTACGAAAATTCTCGTAAGACAAGATAAAAAATCGGAAGTGATATAATGTGTTGTAATGTATTTGTATTGTATTTTCGGACCACAGCTGTACTGATTAAACAAAAATGGTATGCTCTGGTATTGTACGAGAATAATTTTTGTGCTTGTCCAATCGGATAATATCGGATGAACTGTCGTGATTGGCTGTCGAAAGCTGTGTACTAAAGATTATCGCACGATCGCTTCGAAAGCGGTATTTATCGTGCGATTTTCGGACCGTGTGTATGGGCCATAGTTGCGATCATACGCACTGCTCTATGCAGGAATTTTTTTCTCAATCAATAGGTGCAGGAACTCCTCCTTTCCAAGTCACCCCTTGTCTCCACCCCTTACCCACCCCCTGCACTATTCCCTGGTTCCACCCCCTACCCGCCTCCCAGTATGGCCCCTTTTAGAGAATACAGAACCAAGCAACAATTGTGGTAATAAGTAATTTGTATGGGATTTGTTCATGATTACAAGAAAATCTGTAAAATGGATCACATGCAGCCAGCAACACTGGAAAACCTGCAACAAAATACCTCCTCCCCCAGCAACAAAAGATCCCCAGCAGCAATAACAGATCTCCTTGCAGCCAGCACCAATAGACTCTCCAGCAGCCAGCAACAATAGCCCCCCCAGCAACAATGGATCGCCTGCAGCAAAATACCCCTGCCCCCAGCGAACAAAAGACCGTCAGCAGCAACAACAGATTTCACTGCAGCCAGCATAACTACATTCCTCCTAGCTACAACTGACCCCCAGCAACATAAGACCCACCCCCAACAACAGTAGATCCCCCACCAACAGCAGAAGACCTCCTTAGCAACAAAAGACTCCCCCGCCCCACAAAAAATCCCCTCCAGCAACAATAGATGCACCAGCAGCTACCATCAATAGACCCTGAACTCCTTGCTATTACATACATTCAGTGCTGGAGTTGCCAGAACTGCGCTCCCCCGCGTTCCTGCAGAAAAAAAGCCCTAGTTGTATGCATACTACAAATCCTAAACTCCATAGTCCCTGTTCCATCTCAGGAATGAGCAAGAGAGAGTGGCTATGTTCTTACATACAGTGGGACCATGAAGAACAAATATAGTCATTCTCTAACAACAAATCAGATCACAGCAATAAAAAGGAATCTGAAAGAGGCTAAGAGCCTTTGAGTTAGGAATAAATACTTTTTTTTTTTAAACAGTGTATTGTCCCTTTAAAATGAATGTATCATGAAAGATACAGAGGCTGCCATTGCTGACCTTTTATTTAAAATGCTGGTTGCCCGGCTGTAATGCTGATGTTTTGGTTCACTACTTTCTGAATCACTGACCTCAAACAAGTATGTAGATCAGGAAGGGCAGAATTTTTCATGTACATCTTTCAGTCATTGACTTAAAAGTATCGCCCCACAAGGGTCAGTATGCCAGCCAAGCAACTGGAATTTTCAGTAGTGCTGCATGTTCCAATAATGACAAGTTTCCTTCAAGTGGAAGTAAGGTTGAAGAAAAAAATCTCCCTGCAAGGTAAATTCATAATGTGCTAGTATGCCATGCATACTAGCACGTTATGAAAAAAGTACCTTGAAACTAAGCCCTCCAGCGGTGTGCTGTCAGGGCTTCCATCTTCACCCAGGCTTCCTTCCAGCTGCAGCCCTTTGAGTGGCCGAGCCGTGATGACATCACTCCAGAACATGCGCGCGGGAGTAACTTTTTATGGCACAGGGCTCTGAAGAAGCACCACGGGTATTACATTCCTTCAGAGCGCATGCGCTGGTGACGTCACCGGCTGCAGGGACACTGAATGTCTCCTAAACGGTGCACGTTTAGGAGATATTCCTTGCACCTACGGGCAAGCCTTACCTGTAGGTAAAGTGTCCAGGGGGGACTTTACTACCACTTTAGCCCTGGTTCACATTGATGCGATGTGGCTTGCGATTTGACATGTCAAATCGCATGACAAATTGGTGGCAATTGCCGGCAATGGCAGCGTCTGAATCAGTGCAACGCCGCATTTGCGGTGCCGCACCGATTTCCCAAAGTAGTTTCTGTACTACTTTTGGCAATTTTGGGGTGCGATATCCATTGACATCTGTGCAGAAACCCACACAGATGTCTCTGAAATCGCCCCCCGAAGTCGGGACTGACATGCGGGAATGAAATTTTGTGAGTTCAGCTAACATTGCACGATTTCATTCCCACAGTCAGTGTGAACCTAGGCTTAAAGTTTTTGTTATCTCAAAACTTCATATTCCCGATATGTGCCTGCTGTACCATGTACTTGTATGATAAAGAATCCTGTTCTCTTTGTATTGTTTCCTTTATGTGAAATCCCTGGTGTTCCTGCCAGTCCCTCTGCTTTCCTAATAAAAATTGACCACACTAAGCAGGAGAGCACAGCGCGGTCAGTTCTCTAGCTATGCTGGGAACTCAGCCTGCTCTCCTCCAATTATCAGAGTTGTCCTTACACCGACCCCCCCACTGCACAGCTCTTCACTGGGAAGCTCAGGGTTCTGCTGCTTCTCCTCCCACCATCTCCTATGCAGCTGAGAACAGAGGGAATGTGATCACTTGTAAAAAAGGGAAAAATGTATTTATAATGTTTCTTATATCAATACAAAAATGTTTTGTCTTTCATTTCAATTTTAAACTGAATGGGTTGTTTTACAAGGTGATCGCTTACAATCACTTTAAGACCAGCAGCAGAACATGTGTTTGTGAAATCTGCAAATGTTTCTACACATAATATGCTAATCAAACCATTGCTGTAATATGACTGGATTTCTTAAAATATTGAATATTAAATTATACACAGACTATAATAATTTTATTGAATTCCTACCTCCTTCCTGTTGATAAACTTAATTACTTATATTAGGTTAAGATATATATTGTCAAGCAACCCTTGTATTGAAGGAACATTATTTTTCATGGGTCAACCACATCATAGACTCTTCTGATTCGTTACATAATAGCTGTGTGGCTGAAGCAGTTAAATGTGTGAAAGGAGTGTCTACAAGTGGTGGTGGGAAGGAGCATGTGAGAGTCGCAGAGGTGCTTTGTACAGATGTCATGACATCCAACACAAAGACTACATCGCAGGCTTCTTCTGCAGCATCATCAAGGTATTGTATATTCTAACTATTCATTAGAACATGCTTTCACTTTAAATTACATTTTACTATCATTTAGATATGTGGCAAGCCATGGAAAAGAACTTTATTTTAATCTAAATGTTATAGTTCAGACTAGACGGTACTTTAGATATCATGCTTTGGTTCTTCGGATAACAAAACCTCAATATACACATAGGAACGGAAGAGCACTTTAAATGACATAACATGAAATATATGCAGATCAGCTGAAGAAAGTGCACCAACTTTAATCATTCTTTATTGAGACTAGTATCTAGTCTGTTGTGTCCTTTCTGTGTATTGTAGTATTATTTCATAGTACTACACATAACACTGCGACAGAAGGCTTACCAGCAACCATGAGTAAAGATTAACTCAACTGTTGACTATTTTTTTTTTTTTTGTTCAATAATTTGTAGCAAATACAGATGCAGTTTTTTTTTTTTTTATATACACAAAATACAAATAGTTGCATAGCCCCTAGCGCTGGAGAGACATATACACAAGTTAGAAACTTAGGCCGGCCATAAACAGCGCTACTTTCTTTCCTGCAACCTTGATTCCACCATTAACACAGTCAGTGTTGATGGAGGATCCCTCTTGCGGAGCTATTGTGTTCTCTTGGCAGGGGGAGAACACAGTGATTATTCACATTATAATTGCATGTAAATTCCGACAGGCTGGTTGTACCCAACTTGATCGATTGATCAACTTCGGCACATTCAGCCTGGCCATACATGGTTCAGCAAGAGATTCAAATTGTCTATGGCCTGCTTTATAGCTACCTAGTAGTAAAATGTTCTTTGACTTGACTTCTTTGTTCAGTGAAATGCAATTGGGTTTGGGTTATTGCCCTTGCATATCTTCATTTCTCTCTGTGTTATATTGCTAAATGAGACCTGTTCCAGGTGGCCATTGCTAATCTTCTGAAAATACTAGTTGCTGCCAGTGGCGGCTGGTGCTCAAAAATTTTGTGGGGGCACAAACAAACTGAAAAATTCTGAAAAAATCAATTGCAGTCCCACTGTGCCCATCAAATGCAGCCACTGTGCCCATCATAGGCAGCCACTGAGCCCACTCATGCACTTACTCCATTTTGGTGGTGGTTCAGGCAGCGGGTGACGGGGGCGAGCTGTGGGACAGGCAGTGGTCAGGCCAATGGCTCCTGTGTCCTCCATGCTTCCCGTGCGTCTCTTCTTCTCTTCTGCTAGGCATCCAATAGGATCGCCTGTGCCTTCAGCCAATCAGATGACAGGTATTAGACCCGCACTTCCTTTTTGGCTAAGAGGCGGTTCAGTGTTAGAAAAGCAAATATTCATTTGCTTTTCTAACACACATAGGTGGGCTCCGATCGCAATGCTCTGCGCTCCAAGTCCACTTTTTTTGAAGCCCATTAGAGCTGCTGTAATTTTGGCGCCCGGCGTCCAAAAAGGGGCCGGATGCCTGAATAGGGGGTGGCCGCGGCGGCCATGGATAGATTCATGCTATGCATGAATCTATCCATTCTACATATAGGGGGTGGCGTGATAGAGAGGGCGGTGCCCGTGCGCCCTTAATGGACGGGCCGCCCCTGGAACCTACAAAGATTTGAACCATGTATGGACATGCTGAATGTACCCAATTTGATAAACCAGTCTGTTTGATTTTACATGTTGTCATAGCCGCTAGCAATAATCACTGTTTTCCTGGCGGGGTGGCCGTCCTCAATGGATCCGCAGTAGGGATTCACCCATCAACACTGACTGTGTTGATGGGGGAACCAAGCTGTTTTCTTTCCTGCAACCTGTGTGTGGTTGCAGGAAAGAATGTCGCTCTGTCTATAGCCAGCCTAACTAACCTGAAACAAAAATACTCATCAGAAGTTTTGATTTTACTTCAGGAAGGCTTGATGCATGGTTGTCCCAAGTCGTTCACCCAAAGTATGCCAATCATATGATCAGTATGACAGTCAGGCATATAGCATTTTTAGAAGCAGGTCAGCAGTGGCAGTCTCAACGTTTTTTTCTCAGTACAAACGTCACAGTTTTGTAATACTAATATTATTAAGTAGAATTGCATATGCTTTTTTTTCTATTTTTTTTTTATTATGTATTCCTCTGTCAGTGATGTGATGTGTCTGTGAGGCTTACTGATCCCCTGACAAAGGGTTTCAGTCTGGGTCTTTTTTTTTCCATTGTATGTGTTTTTACCATTAAAAGAAAAAACTCCAGGTTGTTTAATTTAGGCTGAATGATATTAGCACTTCTTTATGGGCTATCTCCCTGCGTCCCATGTCAACTGGAGGATTGTAGCTATATAGCGATCCAATGGGCCAGTGAGCATGTAACCTTGTTGACCTCTCTAAAGCTGGTCACTTGTGGTCTCCAAATTGTGGCAGTATGCCGCTCTTTGCTTGCCTTTAGCTGGCCCTTGAGGCACTATTCCCTCTACTGATACGTGGCACTATTCCTTCCACTGACACCAGCAATGGGGCTCTATTCCTCCCACTGATGCCAATGATGGGACACTATTCCTCCCACTAAAACCAGCAATGAAGCACTATTGCTCCCACTGATGCCAATGATGGGACACTATTCCTCCCACTGACACCAACAAGGGGGCACTGTTTCTCCCACTGATACCAATGAAATGGCATTGTTTACTCTCAGGGTATTTTCTACTCACATAGTCCAGCTCCCCCAAAGTCTGAAGAAGAATAGTAAACTGGCCCTTTGTTTGGAAAGTTTACAGACCCCTGCTGTACACAAAGCAGCACCTCCTGCATTCTTCTGAAACTACCTTCTTGATTTCCTTTGCTAAAGCACACCAA
Organism: Aquarana catesbeiana; assembly: GCF_042186555.1. Taxonomy (NCBI): domain Eukaryota; kingdom Metazoa; phylum Chordata; class Amphibia; order Anura; family Ranidae; genus Aquarana; species Aquarana catesbeiana. The sequence goes on from NC_133326.1 coordinate 143,058,637, forward strand.
GGCAGCAGCTACATCAAAGATTTCCTTTACACAAGAGAAGCTGCTCCACTATTTAAAGTGACACTGTGGTTTTGAAAAAAAAAAAAATCTATTCAAGTACGTATCCTTAAAGCGGAGTTCCGCCCCCTCCGCATGAAAAAAATTCAAAGTCAGCAGCTACACATACTGTAGCTGCTGACTTTTAATAATAGGACACTTACCTGTCCTGTAATCCGGCGATGTTGGCACCCCATCCGATGTTCCCATCGGCTCTCAGGTGCTGCCGCCGCCATAGCCTTTAAGGGAAACCGGCAGTGAAGCCTTGCGGTTTCACAGCCTGTTCCTTACTGTGCATGCGCGAAGCGTGCTTTGCTCGCTAACTGGCCCAGCGGCGGGGGAAGGAGGGGGGCCGAACTTCGGATTTACCTCACTGTGGCGAGGTCTGACGGAAGTGGGAATGGGTACCTGTCAAAAATAGGTACCTGCTCCCCCCTGGAAGGTGCCAAATGTGGAGGGGCACTGGAGGGGGGAGGAGACAGATAAGCGGAGCTTCCACTTTTGGGTGGAACTCCGCTTTTAAAGTGGTTGTAAGGCCTTAAGCTCCACACACATGGGCAGAATGTTGGGTGACATTTGCTGGTTAAAATAACAAGGGCCAACATTCTGCCCGTGTGAATGTCGGTCTGTCCGACAGAAGCCAGCTGTTCGGCCGGCTTCTGTCGGACATGCATGCTGGAAAACTAGCAGCTGACTGACTCCTGATCAGTGCTCTCAGCCAATGGCAGAGAACGCTGATCGGAGTGTTCTGGTGGGGGGCAGTCCCCCTGTCAGAACACAACAGATCGCTGAACTAACCCCGCATGGAGTTTTTTGTAGTGTGTATCTGGCTTTAAGGTTTTTTCACCTTAAAGTGGTTGTAAAGTCAGAAGGTTTTTGTTATCTTAATGCATTCTATACATTAAGATAAAAAGCCTTCTGTGTGTAGCAGCCCCCCTCAGCCCCCCTAATACTTACCTGAACCCATCTCGATCCAGCGATGTTGCACAAGAGATTCGGCTGCCAGGGACTCTCCCTCCTCATTGGCCGAGACAGCAGTGAAGCGCCATTGGCTCCCGCTGCTGTCAGTCAGCCAATGAGGTGAGAGGGATGGCAGTGCCAAGCCGCAGGTCCGTGTTTTAATGGACATACAGAGCAGTGGCTCAGCTCGGGTGCTCCCATAGCAAGCTGCAGGAGGGAGGGGCCAGAAGCCCTGGTGAGGGACCTGAGAGGAGGAGGATCTGGGCTGCTCTGTGCAAAGCCACTGCACAGAGCAGGTAAGTATAACATATTTGTTATTTAAAAAAAAAAAGACTTTAGTATCACTTTAATATAAAAATATACCTTCTATTGCTCTCAGCTTTCCTGAAATCTCCAAATTCCTTTTTTTCTGTTGTGATTTGACTTCCTGTTAGGGGGTGCCTATGTTCATTCCATGGTCCCACTGTATGTAGGAACATAGTCACTCTCTCTTGCTCAACCCTGAGATGGACTAAGAACTATGGACTATGGGATTTGTAGCGTGCCTAGAGCACGTGTACATGATCGCAACTAATGTTTTTTTCTCATTTCAAACAAATGGAAACCAAGAGTAAAAGGAAATATTCTGGAACTCATTGAGGATGTTACAAGGTGACATAAAAACACAGTAATACATGATTTAATAAAAAATTGTTTAAAGAAAATAAGGATATTGTTTAGTGTTACTTTAAAGTGATTGTAAAGTCTCAGGTTTTTTTTCTATTAAAATAACAAACGTTATACTTACCTGCTCTATGCACTGATTTTGCACAGAGCAGCCTGGAACCTACTCTTCTCGGGTCCCTGGCTGGAGCTCCTGGCCCCTCGCTCCTGTTAAGTGCCCCCACAGCAAGCAGCTTGCTATGGGGGCACCAAGCCAAGCTGCAGCGCCGTGTGTCCATTCAGACACAGAGCTGTGGTTTGGCCCTTCCCCCTTTCTCTCTCCTGATTGGCTAACTGAGTTTAATTGACAGCAGCCAATGGTGCCACTGCTGTGTCTCAGCCAATCAGGAGGGAGAGTCCTGACGGCCGAGGTATTCCTGGACATGGGTGGATAGAGAGGGGCTCAGGTAAGTATTAAGGGGGCTGCTGCACACACTTTTTATCTTATTGCATAGAATGCAGTAAGATAAAAAACCTTCTGGCTTTACAACCCCTTTAATTTTTTTTTTCATTAAAATGTTTCTGTGTTTTTCTCCTTTCTTGTAATATCCTCTGTGAGCTCCAGAGCCTGTCCTTTCCTCCCTCACTTCTGTTTAACCACTTCACAACTGGGAACTTATACCCTCTTGCTGCCCAGACCAATTTTCAGCGCTATCACACTTTGAATGCCAATTACTCAGTCATGCAACACTATACCCAAACACAATCTTTTTTATCATTTTTTTCACACAAATGGAGCTTTCTTTTTTCTTTTTTTAGAGCTTTCTTTCTTTTTAACACAGCCTGGCCACATAGAGAGGTCCAACATAGAGGGAGTACCATTAGGCGTTTTAGGAGCATTAATTACACATAAAATTTCCTAATGACCTATCACACTTGGAGCACCAGGACAGTGGAATTAACCAAAAAATGACCCCATTTTGGAAAGCAAACACCCCAGCATATATTCTATGAGGCATAATATGTCTTTTGAACATGTAATCTTTTTGCCCCAAGTTTTTGGAAAATGTGGAAAGAAAATAAAAACTTGTTTTTTTTTTTACACAAAGTTGTCAATTCATAAGATATTTCTAGCACATAGCATGTACATAGCAAAAACTACACCCCAAAATACATTCTACTACTTGTCCTGAGTATGGTAATACCACATGTGTGAGACTTTTACACAGCCTAGCCACATACAGAGGCCCAACATGCAGGGAGCACCATCAGGTGTTCTAGGAGCATAAATTACACATCTAATTTAATTCCTACCTATCACACTTTTGAAGGCTGTGGAGCACCAGGACAGTGGAATTACCCACAAAATGACCCCATTTTGGAAAGCAAACACCCCAACGTATATTCTATGAGGCATAGACTGCAGATAGGTACTCAGGTACTCCGATGGGCTGCAGATAGGTACTCGTGTACTCTGATGGGCTGCAGATAGGTTCTCGGGTACTCGAATTGGCTTGGGACAGGTACTCAGGCACTTTTGATGTGCTGCAGATAGGTACCCTGGTAGTCTGGGCTGGAGACAGGTACTCGGGTACTCTGATGGTCTGCAGATAGGTACTCGGGTACTCTGGGCTGGAAATAGGTACTTGGGTACTCTGGGCTGGGGACAGGTACTTGGGTACTCTGATGGGCTGGAGACAGGTACTTGAGTAATCTGGGCTGGAGACAGGTACTCGGGTACTCTGGCGGGCTGCAGATAGGTACTCGGGTACTCTGATGGTCTGCAGATAGTTACTCAGGGCTGGGGATAGGTACTCGGGTACTCTGATGGGCTGGTGACAGGTACTCAAGTACTCTGATGGGTTGTGACAAGTACTCGGTACTCTGATGGGTTGGTGACAGGTACTCTGATGAGCTGGTGGCAGGTCCTCTTTATTACTGGGGGCAATCAGTGTGTATTGGTGTGTACTGTAGGCGGCAACTAGCTGTTACCACAATCTCCTCCTCACACAGGATCGGTGTGGAGGAGAACCCGGTACCAGCTAGTTACCACCGCTTGTTTATATTTTGTGACCGGCTGTGATTGGACACAGCTGGTCATGTGGTAAAGAGCCAATTTCATTGGCTCTTTACCCCGATTGGGGATGGGCTGTATCAGAGTGACATGCCTCACCCCTGATCGCCCTCTGTGCGGCATGCACAAGGACAGTGAATGTGACAGGCTGTGATACGACAAAGCCAGTCATGTCGAAAAGAGCCGTTTTATTTGGCTCTTTACACTGATCGGGGATGGGCTGTGTCCCGAGGGATATGCCTCAACCCAGATTGCCGCGCTGCACGCCCCCGGGGGAGCGCGAGAGTGGTGAGAACGGCCGGATGTCATATGACTCCCGCCCAGAGGGAGAGTGCTCCTGCCGGTATCATTTCCCTATACGCCGGTAAGAAAGTGGTTAATTGGAACAAGCAGTGCTTGTTAGTTGTGGTCATGCACACTGCTCAATACACACTACAAACCATATAGTCCATAGTCCTTAGTCCATCTCAGGAGCAAGCAGTAGATGGTGTTTGTGTTCTTACATACAGTGGAATCATGGAGAATGCATTTAGGTACTTGAATAGAAATATTTAATTAGGTAGGTGTCATTTTAACTGCTACTGTATATTACATTACATGTGAGTAAATACTAATATACAGTATGTAATGTATCTGCCATGGATATAAATGGAACCACATTTCAAATGCCTTAAAGTATAACTTAAGGTAATTTTTTTTTTAGTTTTGGATGAAGTGGAGAGGGATTAGAACACCAGCAAAGTTTTTAGTGCTGTCTGTGCCTCAGATAGGGAGATTCATGCCCTCTATTTGTTATGCTTACTATTATCAACGAAAGTGAAAGTAAAACCCAAATTTTAGGTTGTCCTCAGAAGGCTCTATGTACACTAGCAGCTCTCAAACTTAAGTTTAGGAGCATTTGGCGGGTTTTTTTGCCAAAGCTCCATAAAAACCTATGTGTCAATGTACCCACAGGCTTTTAGCAGAGTTTAGGAGCTGCCACGGTTAGGTGAAGGTGAACCTCCCTTTCCTGAACGCGGAAGAATTGTGTTCAGGATAGGAACACTTTGACCGCTAGCCACTGTAAAACGCAAAGCGTGGCATAATTGGGCTGCAATTTTGCCATGTTTTGAGTTTTTCCCCTCTATTAGGCTTCATATACACTTAGCCATCATTTACCACGGCCGTGGGAAAACTCAAAACGTGGCAAGATTGCGCCGCAATTATGCCGCGTTTTGAGTTTTCCCTCGGCCATAGAAATCTTCCAATTGGGACATTGGATCTGCTGACCCTGGTGACGCCCAGGGCTTCCCTCACTTTGGAGGGTTTTTTTCTTACTTCTTGCTTTGGCTATGGGACAGGTGTTGAAGGGAAATCTCAACAATAGGGTACAGATTGCAAAAATACAACTGAGGCTATAACCCTCCATTACACTATCCAAAATAGAAAACATTTTATCTCTGGGGAATGTATAGTGGTTTTGGACATATTTTCCTTATTTATTATGATCACAACTACGGTAAAACAAATAACATTTCTATGAATTGCATATTAATATTATGTAGTCTTCTATCCATCCAGCAGGTAGAGTTCTAGTCTTTTTTTCACATCTGAAACATTGTAACACTCTTACCTATTTTGAAAGAAACCCATGGCTTAACCCTAATATTCATTGTCTAGAACTTGGGGGTTGTCAACACAAACTCTTCCTCTTCGCAGATGACATCCTTGTCTTTATGACCTCTTCACTAATTTCTGTCCCAAACTTACGCTTTCCAGTTTCGGACACATCTCCGACCTCACCATCAATCCCCATAAATTGACAGCTCTTAACATTTCCCTACCGTGCCCCTTGCAGACCCAGCTCCGAGAAATCCTCCTGTTTCCTTGGGTCGCCAAACACATCCCCTACCTAGGTATTAAATTTACGGCTAACCCATCGGATCCTTTTGCGGCAAACTATCCCCCTATGCTTTCCCATCTTACAACTCTAAAGTCCATTTGGGCATCTTTACCCTTGGATAGGCAGGATCACAGTTATTAAAATTTCTATTCTTCCAAAAATTCTTTACCTCTTTCGGGTACTACCAATCCCAGTTCCATCTTACTATCTATGCATCTTGCAATGCCAAGCATCTCAATATATCTGGGACATACTTAGGCCTTGTTTACCAAAACCTACGCTATACACCTTTAGGATCAGAGGGGGTATGGGGGTACTCAATTTTTTTAAATACTATTACGCAGCGCAGTTGGCTCAATTACCTAAGTACCATGCAACTAAAGAAACCCCTTTATGGGTAGCGTTGGAATCTGTGGATTGTGACCCCATTTCTACGGCAAATCTCCTCTGGATAGCCCCAGCCCACCGATGGCCCATCATTCATCCGATTATGAAACACAGCCTCACAATATGGGATCGATGAAAAAACTGCTTTAGCCTCTAGTCATCTCATAATCCCCTACTCTACTTCCCCCGTAACCCATCCTTCTACCCAGCCTTGTCCTTCCTGCCATCATTCTCTGCTTGGTCAGCAGCAGGCCTGATTCGAAAATGTGGATAGGGGATATTACTGCGCTAACTCAATTAGTGAAGAAAAATTAACAGCTGCTACATAAGAATGTGACAAAAAATAAATGCAAAAGATTGGTGAAAAATGTAGCGCTAAAAGTATAAAACACTGACAATTTTTAACAACACACACAGTACAACATGTACCAAAATCCCCCCCCTCAACCCCCCCCCTCCCCTCCCTATCCCTTGTGCAGCCTTTCAACAATCACAGGATCATAGTTCATGCTTATAGCCAGGGCTTTTTTTCTCAAACAATAGGTGCTGGAACTTAACCACGGCCCCACAACCCCTCCCCCCCCCCCCCCCCCCACACACACACCCTCCAAATCACATCAAATAGTGGGTGTGTTCAGTCAAATTTCACGAAAACAGTAGGAGGGTCTTAAAGGGGCATTAAATACCAGGATTGCATTACATACAGAGTGCAGAGCTGTCACTTGTAAACACAGAAACCAGACTTCTGTATTTACAAGTGAATGTGGTGAGCAGGCACCAAAGGGTCTGAGCCAGAGGTGGTGGAACTTCCAGTGGAGTTCCACCAAGTTCCCCCTGAAAAAAAGCCCTGCTTATAGCATTCCCAAAAAACAATTCTTTAAACTCAGGAGTCAGTAGTGCACCCAATCATTACACAGTCAGATACGTATTTAGTCAGGTTAACAAGGTCATTTTACCCACGCTCGGAGAGTGCTGTTTTTAAAGCATTCCCTCACCGTAGCAGGTCAAATCAAAGTATCTTTGGCATCAAGCCAGCATTGCCATACTTTCTCAAATTTTTTCAGACAGCCGCTACTTAGGTATGTTGCTTTGTAGAATGGTAGTGCTTTATTGACTATATCCTTCCAGAAGGACACTGTGGGTGGTTCAGGTTTTTTCCAACATAATAAAATAGCTTTACGTGCGTAAAAGAGGGAAAGGGAAATCATGGTTCTCTGCGCCCTCTTTGGCTCCAAGTCCTCTACCAGGCCCAACAGACAGACTGAGACTGTTACAGGAATCGGCACCGAGAGCAATTTCTGTATAGTGTGTGATACCCCCGTCCAGAACTCCCGTATTGGCTGGAACTGCCAGAATATGTGGTCAAAGTCAGCAGGGTTAGTTGTGCAGTGCCAGCACTCTTCTGCACCAGTACCATAGATGCCGGCTATCCTTGCTGGGGTATAATAACTCTATGTAGTATTTTATATTGGATGAGCCTGTCTCTGGCCGACACCAGAGTCTGGAATGCGTGATCCCACATATCATCCCAGTCCTCCCCCCCAAAGTCTGTCACCAGTGTACTCCATGTATCTCTGCATTTGATAATCATTTTTGGCCTTTCCACAAATAATTTCTTATAGACTGCCGATAACGGTTTTTGTAAGTCTTCCTTACCCAGCATATTCTCTAGTGGGGATGCTCCCAGCTCCAGTGTGTCTGAACTGAACTGAGTCAGAAACGCGTGTCATAGCTGGATATGTCGAAATAGATACCAATTGGGCAGATTGTATCTGTCTTTGAGTTGATCAAAGGTAAGTAACTTTTCCCCGCCCACTATGTGTTTCAGTTGTTTAATGCCAACCTTGGCCCAGTGGGGTAATCTAGGGTTAAAGAGGTGTGTCCTGTGACTATCCCCGTCTGCAGATTTCATTAACTTCTGTGCCCTGTACCAGGCGCGTATAGTAACATGTGAATCGCTTACCCCCGAAGAAGCGGCTAAATAATTGTTATATCCGTAATTCACGTTTACCACCCAACCCATCGCAGCCCATAAATTCAGAAACACAGTCCATAATGCTTTTTCTCTTGCTTTATTAAATAACGTGAACTGGGATAGGAGAAGGACTTCTTTTGAGATGCTATTTTGTTGCATTATCATCTTTTCACTGTCTCTTATGGAAGAATTAGAATTATTTGCGAATAATAGGAAATCACTTTGTGTGATTTCTTTAATCAGGGAAGATGGAAGTAGATTATATAGAGAATAATTGATAAAGAGTCACTCTGAATAACTTATTCATCTTCAGAACTTTTCAAGAACAGTCTGTATCTCTATATGTGTGCTTGCAGCTTTACCGCTACCTTTTTACTACTACTTCCCATCTGCATGGTACTTCCAAGTTGAGCTAAAGAAAAGTCACTCTGAATAACTCCTCCCGCTTGACTGATTGGAATCCCGGGGCATTGCTGAACCCAAAGTCACAGGCCATCACCGCCTGTCTCACTGACTTGCGTACCAACATTCCTCAGCCTCTGGCAGTACCCTTCCCTTGGGCTTCCACTCACGTGATCAATAGTCCATGTGCCACTTATAAACGATCGATCGGCCAGTTTCCTTCTGCTTTGTTGCTACTTCTTCCGCAATGATTCTTTGTTCCCTTTTCTCCATTCTGGCCCGCTCCCTTCCCCGCAGGGGCAGCCAGCAACACCAGCGACTACATGCTGTACGGTGTCGTCTCTTGCTCTATGGAGACCGGTTCCCCACCCTTCTCGCAAGGGGGGCTCCGTTGGCTCCCCGGAGGGGGAACCTCTCCCCTCTGGGAACCAGACTGGCTTCTCCAAGCTCGAACAGGACTCCCCCTAGACCATGTGACCCGGCTTTTATATGAGAGTCCCGGGACATTGCCCAACAAATTAATGATTGGCCGAGACTCGCATACCTGCCACTCAAATCCCAAATAAACAAACAGGCCTGCTGTAATGGTACAAGCCTGCCTAAATTTACCTGACATAAAAGTAGGTGCCTGCTACACATGCATCGAGCCAGTCAAAGAAAGGGAGGCCTGGGGTCCCCTATGTACAAGGTAGAACAGACTTTCATACGATCCCATGAGGGCCGCCTCCAATACTGTTGCTGCATCCCCATCATCTCTTGTCAGCCAGCGTCTAGCAATTACCATTTGTCCGGTTATAAAATATTTAAACAAGTCCGGTAGCGCCAGTCCACCCTGACCCCAGGGTTCCTGCAGGGTCCGGAGGCTAATTCTAGGGTGTGCCATAAGAAAGAGCTAAATAAGCTATTTACCCGTCTGAAAAAGGAACAGGGAATCCATATTGGTATATTCCGCAAGAAGTATAAGAAGATTTGCAGAATCTTTATTTTAAGTAGATTAACCCTTCCAATCAAGGACAGTGGCAGATGTTTCCATGCATCTAGCTGCAGTTTGACCTTAGCCAGCAAGGGGAGTAAATCGAGAGACATAAAGTCCCCCACCCTGGGTGAAATGCGTATGCCCAGATACCTGAACTCCGACACCCAGGAAATGGGAACCCTTTTGGTTGCCAGAGCCTGAGCGCCAGGGTCAATAGCCATCACACTGGACTTCTCCCAGTTCACTCGTAGCCCTGAGAATGTGGCGAATTTATCTAATATCTCAACCACTGCCTCTAGTGACAACCCTGTGTCTTGTAAAAAGAGGAGCATGTCGTCTGCATAGAGTGCAATGCATTCCCGTATACTTCCCACCTCTAGTGCTCTCACTTATATCACATATGGCATAGCACCACCAGCATGTAATTCCAATCTATGGAATCAAAGGCTTTTGCCATGTCCAGAGACACTACCACTCTAGTCCCTGAGTTGCAAATGCGCAAACAGTCTACGTAGGTTAGTGTCCGTAGATTTTTGGGGTATGAACCCCGTCTGGTCTATGTCCACTAAGGTAGTGATAACTTGTGAGAGTCTTGTGGCTAGTATCTTTGTTAGAATTTTGAGGTCCTGATTTAAGAGTGCTATGGGCCTATAGGAGGAGCAGACCAATGGATCCTTGCCTGGTTTCAGCAAGAGAATCACCTTTGCCTCTAACAAAGAATCCAGGAGACATTTATGTTTCAGACAGTGGCAATACAGTGTTTTCAGTCTGGGAATCAAGTCCTCTAGATCAGTGGTTCTCAACTCCAGTCCTCAGGACCCACCAACAGGCCAGATTTTAAGTATTACCTTGGGGAGTTGCAGACTAGAATACTGCAATCACTGAACAGCAAGTGATATCACCTGTGATGTATTTCAGCTATCTTGCAAACCTGGCCTGTTGGTGGGTCCTGAGGACTGGAGTTGAGAACCACTGCTCTAGATGTAACCTATACCATTCTATACAGAAGCCATCTGGGCCAGGTGCTTTATGAGGGGGAAAGGCCCTGATAGCTGCCTCTATTTCGTTATCCGTTATCTCAGCCTCCAAAATGTCCCTATCTGGCTCCGACAGCACCGGGACATTCAAAGACGACAACAGTGCCTCTAAATTTTGATCATCATAGACTGGAATAGGAGCATACAAGTCTTTGTAGTACTCCACAAACCTGTTCATGACATCTGTTGGGTTTGTGAGAATGTCTCCCTGGGCGTTTTTAATACATGGTATATTGGTCTGTATTCTCTGCTCTGCCACTAGCATAGCTAGTAGTTTTCCATTTTTGTCCCCCTGCTCAAAAATGGATTCTGCGCTTTTTGCTCTGGAAGTATGCGTAAGTTCAGTGAAGTGCAGTGCCAAAATGCGGTGTGCCTCCAATAAATCTTCATATGTTGTATCGTATTGAGCATTAGCATGAGCAAGTTCACAAGTCCTTTCCTTGTCTTGCAATTCTTGCTCCTTCCTATTGTGAGCTCTACGTGTCTGCTTAATGGCTGAAATGTAGTGTCCGCACATATACGCCTTGAATGCGTCCCATACTGTAGAGGGGTCAGCTGAGCCAAGCTTATCCCTCCAGTAGCCAGCAAAGTGTGGCGCCACCTGGGAGGACACCTCTTCTACCTCCAACCAGCCTGGGTTCAATCTCCACGCCCCCCCCCCCCCCGAGAGCCGAGGGGATACCAATTTGTACTGATAGTGGTGTGTGGTCTGAGATGCAACTCGCTAAATAATTTGCTCCTCCCACTAACTGTAGCATTTGCGCATTGGCAAATGCCATATCTATCCTCGAGGAGGACCTATGTGTTTTTGAGAGGTGCGAGAAGCTTTTGGTAGTGGGATTCTTCCATCGCCACAGTTCTGTCAGGGAGGCCGTAGCCACCCAGGCAGAAAGGTCGGCAGATGCCACCCTGGATACGTTAGACGAGTCCAGGGCGGCAGACAGTATGGCATTGAAATCCCCCGCCACAATAAGGGGAAGGTGCATGTAAGGTGCCATTTTACCAAGGAGATCATACAGGACTTGAACCTGAAAAGGAGGCGGTATATAGAAATTTACCAAAACCATCTTGCATGTGCTAATATCAGCTATTACTATTAGGAAATGGCCACCGAGGTCTGAGATGACATGATGTATGGTGCAGGGTACTGCCTTGCTAATTAGGATTGACACACCCCTAGCATAGGTGGAGTATGTTGCGTGCATCGCCCGCTGTATCCACGCTCTACGCAATGCCAGTATCCTGCTCCCATCCAAATGTGTCTCCTGTAAAAACACCACATGTGGTGTGATCGTCTTTAAATATTGGAACATTAAGGCTCTACAAAATTTGTCGTTCAAGCCTCGGACGTCCCAAGATACCACATTAACCGTTGATCCTGCCATAATCATATTTTAGTTTATCATACATTATATAGTGTACCCGTATCATAGAGAAGTAACTAGATAGACCATGCAAATCTTGCGTGCACCATATCATTGGTAGAACAGAGGGTCTGAAGTGAAAAGCTGCACCTACTAAGTAGAAAAGTTCCAAAATCCCAGTAACTCCCTGCTGCTGTGTAGCAAACCAAAACAAAAACTACACGCAGCTTTTTCCCAAAACTTGACCAAAAAAAGTCCCGGATAGCGTGACCATTGGAAAGTTCAAAATGAAACAGTAGAAAAAAAAGAAAAAAGTGCAAAAAAGAGTACAACAAAACTATTCTGGAGTCTATCAGTCTGAAGACATAGTGTCCGTGCCTGTAGTGCTCTGTAGCTCCGCAAAGGATACCCGTCAGTTACACAAATGGATAGATTGTTAGTTAGTGCCCCTTCCCTTCCCCCAGATTTGTGATGTTCCCCTAAAAAAGGGGGGTATACATGGCTTAACAGAGTAACCAAGTGCACATTTGCAGGTGCTTATGCATGAAGAACGGGCATGGAAACAGTCCCCATCTCCCCCTCCCTACCCTGAACAGGAAAATCCAGAACAGTGTTAACCAGTGATAATAAAGCAAACAACTTCAGCCTCCGGATTGCGGCCCTTCACTCACAAACTGTCGATCCAGTCGCTGGCTTCCATCGGCGTGTCGGAGAATCGCACGGTGCCTTTGTACGGGATTCTCAATCTGCTAGGGTATAACATACTGTACTTGATGTCCTTTTCTCTCAGCCGGCGTCTCACATCAATGAACGATCTCCGTCGCTTCTGTACCTCTGCCGAGAAATCCGGAAAAAACATCACTTTAGTATTCTCATAAGGCAATTCTGGATGTTTCCGTGCTTCGGCCAGAATCATATCCCTATCACGGTAATTGAGGAACCGGACTAAGAATGGCCATGGTGGGGCCCCTTCCGGACGACGGCCCATAGAAACCCTGTGGGTTCTCTCTACTACATATGTGGGAGGCATATCTGGCAGGTTAAGCAAATTTTTAAACAGGGATTCAGCAAAAATTGCCGGACGGGAACCCTCCTCACCTTCTGGTAGTCCCACCACGCGAATATTATTGCGTCTTTGTCTGTTTTCAGTGTCGTCCACTTTGTGGAACAACGTGTTCACCAGGGACTGCAGTTCAGTGATCTGAGATGAGTGGGATCCCTGCTGGTCTTCCACAGTGCTTATGCGACCCTCAGCCTCAAAAAGTCTCCCTCTGATTTTGTCCAAGTCATGGCGAATGAGGGTGAATTCAGACGCCAAATGTTCCACCTTGACCATCAGCATGGATTTAAAGCTGCCAGGATGGGCTTTGTAATTGCCTCAGGGGTTGCCTCCACTAATGCAGGGGACAGGCCAACTTCAATCTCCTCCATCGGGGCCACCATTGCCACAGGAGAGCTTGCTGGGCTCTGCTCCTTTCTCCCTCCACGCTGCGCTCCAGAGGCAGAGCCTAAAATGGCGCTGGAAGAGCCCGTGGCCCGGCCCTTACCTGTCCTCTGTACCTTTGCAGCGTTCTGTGCTTTTCCACGACCTTTTGCGGACATAATTGCTTCGCCGAGGGGTCCAGATTGTGTGGGGATGATGCGGGGTGTCTTTCCAATGAAAAACGGGCAGTTTTACCAGGCGAAATTGCAGGATTTACACAGAGCTCTGCAGACACATGTCCTCCCTGGCTCACATCCTGGCCACTCCCCCATAAAACAATAAACAATATATCAAGTATTGTGTGTAAATAATAAAAACTTTGTGATAAAAATCAATTAAGTCAAATATAATGAATATAAAACAGAACATGTATATAATGAGTAGAAACAGAGGTGAGAAAGTCCCAAAGGTGAAACAATCCTATGGTAAACATATATGGAGTCCACCACAAAAAGCTGTTGCTCAGAAGCGGGGTACAAAGGCCTCAGCAGGCATGTAGAGCATCAGGGATAGTGTGTCCCCCACCCGAGATAAGGGGTATACACTCTTACCAGAAATGGGACTCGAATGTCAGCGACAACGAGTCAGTCAAGCAAGGATAGCCGATCAGCAGATTTCCAAAATGATCCAGGGAATCCAAAGAGCTCCAAGAATGAATCCAGAAAATCATGCAGGTAACCATGAGGCTGGAACTCAGATGTTAAGCAGCCAGACTGGAAAGCCAAAAATTGATTACAAGATCACATTGTTGAGTCATTAAAAAGTTCACATTCTTCACTTCTCTCAAAAGCGGTAGCGACTAGTTCCTACAGTAGAATTGATTCGAGCCCACACGTTCTTTACGACCATCACCTTTAAATCTTTCCCAACACTTTGTGAGACCCATGGTCTTCCTTCCTCTAAACTTTTTGGATACCTGCAAATTAAACATGTTCTCTCCCCATGCACCCCTTCTGACTCCTTGGACTCGGGCTTTACACTCTTCAAATGGGCATGCGAGTCTGACCTCCACAGGCGTAGGCAAATCTCTGTGCTATATATCCATCTCTTAACTCCAGAAACTGCAAAACCCCAGATGTATGTTATTAAGTGGTAAAGAGATCTTAAAGTGCTTGTTACTCTTAAAAAAATTCACTGCCAGACTCTCTCTTTTATCCAGCCATCCTACACAGTGTACATGTAGCACGGCCCTCTAAGTGGCTGCTTGGATTTACCTGCTCATCGGCACTGCCATGACCTGGTGAACATTCCAACCCACCTGACACTCTGGGTTCAGACATCTTAGCACCACATTAAAGCAATAAGTCAGACAACTCGGTGCGTTTATATTCTGATAATGTTTACTAGGACAATTCAAAGAAGATATTGTCACAAAAAGGAGGTAATAGATCTGCTGAATTTTGGGCAACAGCGCCAACTCAGCAAAGTAATTCCTCCGAATAACACAAGTCAAGATATTTGCAGGTAAATAGGCTATTATTTACACATCTACAGTGGAGTCATGCTTACACCTGAAAGGATAAACAAAGTTGTGTGGTTATACTAACAAATTTCTAAAGGGAAACCCTCAGGCCAGCCTAAAAACCTTTAAACCTAATGAGAGGTCAGATTTAATGGCAATGGTATAAGGACCCTTGTAACAATAATGGCAGCAATGTCCCCGTTACAGATCTGATGGTCTTCACCGGCAGTAGGAGCTCATAAACTGTATCCAATAAGGTGTAATAGCAGGCAATAAGGTTTCTTGACATGGTAGAAGCTAAAGGTGTCTATGCACAGTGTTCAAGATAGGTTCAGTAAAGTACTCCCAAGGTAAAGATGTCTGGCAAAGTGTCCCAGTGAACCCGCGAGAAAAGGATTTGTAAAGGTGGGCAATTGCCCTCACACCAATGACCAGGCCGATCCAATGCCCTCCAGCCTCCAGCTCCAGTAGCGACACACATGCAGCAGATCCACCGTAGCGATCTCCCAATGCGAAGCTCAAAACACAGGTTGGTGGGCGACCAAAGTGGTGCTGAACGGATGTCTGACAAACAGCAAGCAGTGCTAGGCCCCTCTCATCCAGGTTGGAATGTGATACACCATGTGGTAGACTCTCTCTCTCTCCATGCACGGAGAGGTCCATCTCGCATCAGGCCCAGGAGGAAGAGAGCCCAGGGCAGGGCTTTGGCTTCTTATATAGTTCCTCCCAGCAATCTCTCCGATGGTAGCAAAGATCCCTGGGATATGTAGTCCAGGTACAGAGTCATACGAAGCAATTATCAGTCTGAGGAGCTACTCATCCCACAATCCCTTTAGCTTGGCTCACAAACATGATGTCAGTTAATAACACTGGGCACTAGAGGGACATGCGATGCATAGAAATACCGAAGGATCACTGTACTTTATAATTATAGTCCACATTGATGCATACATGTTTGTTGAAAACAATGCCTCTTTTTTTCAGATCTCTTCTGGCCGGTCACTTGACTCCCGGCCCCTCTCCTACTTTGATCTACAGGCTACAACGAGAGGGGCTGCTGTGCTGGCCGCTCATTCCTCCCGCTGTAGCCCTTAGATGGGGGAGGAGAGCAGCTGGGAGTCACGTGACTGGCCAGAATACATCTGAAAAAAGATATTTAGAGGCATCATATTCAACAAGCATGTACACAGTCGTTATGGCTGGATAAAAGAGAGGGTCTGGCAGTGAATTTTATTTAAGATTGCAACCACTTTAAGATCTCTTTTCTACTTACTAACATACAGAGGGGTTTCGCTGTCTCTGGAGTTAGGAGATGGATCTATAGCTCAGAGATTAGCCTACGCCTGTGGAGGTCAGACGTGCATGCTTGTATGAAGAGTGTAAAGCCCGGGTTCGAGGAGTTTACTAATAGTGGCAGGAGTGGGGGGGGGGGGGAGACGGCTCACACACATACACAGGAGCTGACAGGCAGGGAGGGAAGAGGGAGACTGGAGATCAGTGGATGATTGAGGCACATAAACTGACCTTGGTAATCAGAGTGATTTTAATATCAGAGTAATCAGAGTGATTTTAATATCACTCTTGACCATGCCAATTGGTCCTTCATTTGGCAGGCTACTAAATCTTTCTAGCCCAATATCGCTGCTCTAGAAACAAACTACAAGGTGCTTACCCAGTGTTACGTGGTCCCCACCAGGATTCACAAATTCCTCCTGCAATACCCATCATTCTGTTTTTGTGGCTGTAATGAGGCGGGCACACACCTCCATATTTAGTGGGAATGCTCCACAGTAAAATCCTTCTGGTTAGAGATCTTTATGATCCTATAAGAACTTTTTGTAACACCATTACTGCCGGAACCAACCGTGACTCTCCTGAATAACAAACCCATGGCTTTGACCCACCGCCAATGTAAACTTCTGCTTCAAATCACTACTGGGGCCAAACAGACCATAGCTAAGGCCTGGAAGTCCCCTTCTCTGAGTGTACATGTGGCAAGAAATAGAATTATCCAAGAAATGATTCACACCAAACTTAAAGCTGTCCTATTAGAAAAAGTACATAACTTTGAGAAACTCTGGAAACCCTGGGTAACCCATTACTTGCCCCCTGGTTTTGATGAAAGCTTATTCTATGACTTCTTACATGTACTTTCTGCATTCTGATCTTGGGTCTGTCATCACTCTTCTAACCTCCCCTAGGGGATCCCCTACCCCCTCTTCTCTCCCTTCTCGTTCCCTTTGTTTCTTTTGTCTTCTCCTATTCCCTTATGGGAATAAGTACAGCACTGTGCCACACAATATTGAAAGGGAAAAATTATAATATACCGTTAGCAGCTAACACACCTCTAGACAAAGGCAAAAGTAAAAACAGTAAAAGAATCGTGTAGCGCTATGTATATATACAAATTCTAAATATAACATACATAAATAGTGAATCGATATGTCCTTTACGGAAAAAAACAAGTATTGAAACAACACTGAGTGATACAAATTAACATTTAAAAGTGGCTACAACAGGAATATAAATCCGTGGTATAAAAATAGATAGTGAATCTAAAAAACAGTACATATGTGACAAATCAAATAATATAGTCCATAAAAATTGGTAGTTATAATGGTAGTGACTAATGGGAAGAAGGACCAACACCAAAAGTCTATGAGGGTTGTGTGCTAAAAAAACTGAGAAAAAAAATAAAAATAAAAATAAAAATAAAAATCCCCGGGGTTTCTTCCAGAACGAGATTAATCACTTCTGGCAAACGGATAAATAGGTCACAGTTGGGTGAAAGATCTAAATAGGTGGCGGGACCATCACCAAAGCTTCAGAGGAGGCTTACCAAAATCAAGTGACTTGAAAAAGACATACGTCTTACAAGTCAAAGAAAGCTTAATGACCACCAGGTCTGGCAAGATGAATCGTCAGATTATCCTCGGCTTCCAAAGCGGGGGGAGGGGTCTCATCACAGCTTCAAACGTCCCCAGGACAGTCCAACAGGCCCAATGGATGTTTCAAATATCATGCGAGAAAGAAAGCTCACATGGCATAATAACGTTTAAAAAACATCAATTTATTAAAATAATAGAAAAAACACTCACATGATAGGAGATCAAAAACAGCTCATAAAGAATCAACTGCGGTAATCGTGAGGGGTCTACCCGACATGTTTCGGCTACTAAGCCTTCATCTGGGGTGTGGAGCTCCCCCACCTCACCGCTATTTAAACAGAAAATGACCCCCACTGGGAGTGTCACAGTACCGGAAGTGGCGCAATTGATGTCACTTCCTGGTTATTAAAATGATGGTGTTAAGCTATAAAAATATACAGAAAATGTAAGAGGCAATGAGCGGTGTTATACCGCTAACATTAGTGGATGTAAGATCAAAGTAAACTACTAACACTTAGAATGGCCGCTTGGTCCCATTGGTCGAGGAGCCGTCCCGCTCCGCCCAATGGATCCGGCGTCGTGATCGAAGTGTGCGCAATGACGTCATCCGTCATACCCATGCGGCGCCAGTGCGCTCCACACAGAAAACCAAGCCTCTCTTCCACAGCTGCGACCATAACACATCCGGTCTGGGGAGCAGAGCAGTGATAGGCTGGAGGGGGCCGGGAAAGGACGTGATGTTCTGACACCACAATACAAGAGTCAGCAGGGATGGATTTCAGTAAAAGTAGTATTTAAATGTTGTCAAAACAACATGAAATGGGTGGCAAAACTAAATGTAATGATCAGAGCATCGTTCATGACCGAATGATAGTTGGAGATGACACTGCCAGTGAGGAGCATCACATAATAGGATGAACATTAGAGCAGACATGACAGGATCTCAACATGAGAGGACATCCTTTTATAATGTTCAATGCACAAACTAAGTATGTACTCAGATGATAATAATAATACATAATTATGTAATAGTATACAAGATATTAATCTAAATTTAAATTTAAGGGTCCAAATATGGTATTGATGCTAATAATAGATATAATTAAAACATTTTAATCTTAAAAACATACTTTCTAAAAAATATTGTTTCTAAAAAAATCCTTCAAGATATTCACTAAGACGAAGAGACCATGAGTTGGAGAACTATGCTTGGTTAATAAAAGAATTGATATCCCACTCCACATTAATACCCTGTGGAAAATGGGACCCCAATTCGTAAATCCAGTAAGTCTCCAGACGGGAGACGCCCCTGAGGGTCGAACCACCCCGCCATGGAGCAACATATTTGTCGATAATAAGAAATTGCGTGCCCTCGGGATTTCGGTCATGGAATTCCCTATAGTGTCGGGGCATGGTATGTTTGGTGCTACCTGCTTTAATAAGGTTGATGTGTTCAGATACTCATGTTGTGAAAGATCTGATAGTCCGCCCCACGTACTGCTTACCACAGGGGCAAGTCAGAAGATAAACTACCCCTGTGGTAGCGCAAGTACAAAATTGTTTAATCTTGTAGGAACGGCCAGTCACAGTAGAAGAAAAACTGTGGCTTGTCCTTCTGCCACTGGTGTTATACTGGCAGACCAAACATTTTTTACAGGGGTAGAACCCAATCAAATTATGAAAGAAAGAAGGTTTGCTTGGGAGGTTAATGACATTGGGTGCCAACTTGTTTCGGAGAGATGGAACGCCTTTGAAAACCACCTTGGGGGTTCTGGGCAGCAAAGGGCCCAAAACCTTATCGGTTTTAAGGACGTCCCAATAGTGTTCAAAAATTCTTTTGACGTGCTTATGTTGCATGGAAGAGGACGTCAGGAAAGACCATTTGAAGTCCTTGTTTGTTTGTCGAGGTTTATCCTCTAGTAATAATTGGCGATCAGTAAGGCAGGCATTCTTAATCTCTTTATCTAAGTCAGAGGGGTTATAACCTTTCTCCAGGAACCTATCCTTAAGAGTCGCAGCTTGGATCTTGAATGTGTTAAGGTCAGTGCAGTTCCTACGCAATCGCAGGAACTGGCTTTTAGGAATTGACCTGATCCAAGGCACATGATGGCAACTATCGGTGGGTATTTAAAGTAGGTGCTGAATATAAATTGGCTATCTTTTCTTTCAATCACCAAGTCCAAAAAGTGGACAGAGGTAGTACTTGATTCAAATGACAGAACAATGTTCCTGTTGTTATTATTAAGGGTTGCCATAAAATCGACTAAATCATCTGGACTACCAGTCCATAGGAGGAGGATGTCGTCTATGTACCGGACCCACAACAGGAGGTGTGGGTTGCTCATGGCATAAACGACATCCTCCTCCCACTTGGCCATAAATAAATTGGCCAGACTAGGAGCGAACTTAGCTCCCATCGCGACCCCCTTAAGTTGACGATAGAATCTACCATCAAACCAGAAGTAATTGTGCTGCGTTGCAAACTCAATTAGTTCGATAATATAGTCCACCTGGGGTGAAGCGAGGGAGACATCTCTGTTGAGAAAACATTTGACCGCATCTATGCCCTGATGGTGCAGGATACAGGTGTAGAGGGATGTAACATCCGCAGTTGCCATAATAAGATCACCAGAATAGCACACATTAGAAAGTGTTTTAATGACATCTCTGGTATCTTTTAGATAAGACGGCATCTTTGATACGGATGGCTGGAGAAAAAAATCTATGTATTTCCCAATTTTTGAAGTGACCGAGTCAATGCCACTAATTATTGGCCGACCTGGAGGGTGTAAAGGGTCCTTATGGACTTTAGGCAGGTAGTACATAACAGGTATGCGTGGGGCAAGGGGAACTAAAAATGATCTCTCCTTCTTGTTTAAAATATAAGAATTAAAACCTTTTGAAACCAGTTTATGTAAATCCTTCTTATATTTCTGCGTAGGATTGCTAGATAATTCAATATATGTCTCTTGATCTCCCAAAATAAGATGCATTTCGTTGATATAATCTGATTTGTTTAAAAAAACGATGCCGCCGCCTTTGTCGGCGGGGCGGATAACCAGATTTTTATTATCGCATAAAGTCTTAAGGCCTGTTGAAGGTAAGGGGTTGTGGAATCTGCGTTTTAATGGAATGTTAGTTAAATCTCTCAACACTAACTCTTTAAACAGGTTGATAGCTGGTGGGAGTTGTGTTGGGGGACTGAACAAGGAAGGGTTGGATAAACCCGAATGAACTGTGCCAGACGTTGCTGCCCTGGCTATATTCCTAGAGGGATTTGAGATAATATACCTCTGAACTTTAATTTTCCTGATAAATTTTTGGATGTCGATAAATGTATCGAACTTATTAAGTTTACATGGGGGAGCGAACTTGAGACCCTTGTTTAAAATGATTTTCTCTTCCTGAGTGAGAGTAGTATCACTCAGGTTGAATACCCCCTGGCAGGTTAAACCCGTTTCCTTTTTTCGTCTCTGGATCCTCCTCCCTCCTCTGGACCCTCTCTTGTTTCTGGACCTCTTTTTTTGTTTTGGGGGTCCTCGTGAAAACCCCGAGTGGTCTATGGCCCAGAGTAGGGTGGTTTATAGGGAGATGGACCATACCCAGCATTGGGAAAAGGGTAGACATTTTCGTTATAGTGATCACGCAGGGGGGAATATCGATTGTATGTAGAGACTGGAGGGTGTCTATAGTAAGGTGGATTTTGATGGTAAGGATAATGAGAGGAGTCACGGTTACGAACCAGGGAACTCCTATAATGGGAGTTATCCCGGTCATAATGATGATATTCATCGTGACTACGATGTTCTCCCCTATTTCCACCTCTGCCCCTACTTCTAGAATAGTGGCCTCTACCCCTTCGTTGATTTCTAGGGGTATGAGTGCTAGGGTGTCGGCCCCTATATACGAGGGGGCCTCCATCCTGGACTCGGCCCCTATCAGCACGAGGTTTAGGGCGAACAGAAGGCTCCCTAGAAGGAGCTACAGTGTTAGTATTCAGAACATTGGTTTCCATTACAGACTCCAAAGCGGGTGTCGTGATGGATTTTTGCCACCCAAACACCTTTCCTGCCTTGTAATCCCCAATGTCTCGGGAGTACTTTTTATGTTTCTTACTTCTCTGTTCCTTATCCTCTTTTATAAGGTGTGCTTGCAAGTTGGAGGACAGAGTATTGTATTCACCCGAATTTTTAAAAGTGAGTAATTTATCTTTCAGCTCCTTGATCTCCCGATCTAGAGTCGAAAGACGAATACGTTTCCTCGCGATGAGAAAATCAAGGAACTTAATGCCAGCATCATTAAAATATGTGAACCAGGAATCAAGTTCAGACTCACCCTGTTGAGGGTGAACATTCCACCTAAGGCTCCGTGGGATCATGCCTTCTGCCACATATTGTTCCAAAAAGGCAAGGTCCCATTGGAGGTGGAGTTCAGAGACCATGACGTTCTTTAGCCTCAAAAATAATCCCCCAATTTCTGAATCGTTGGAAGTGGCTACAAATACACCCTCAGTGTTGACCACTCTGGATGCACGGTAGTCAAATATATCCATATTAAATGGAAGAAGCACTGCGGCTATACTGGATGTCTAGTAAGAAGTAGATACAGTATGGGAATAAGTACAGCGCTGTGCCACACAATATTGAAAGGGAAAAATTATAATATACCGTTAGCAGCTAACACACCTCTAGACAAAGGCAAAAGTAAAAACTCCTATTCCCTTCATTTACTCATCTGTCCTCCCTCCCTCTTTCTACCTCCCCTGTTGTTATGTTACATACGTCTAGAATTTCAGCCTAATTTTGTATACATTCTGGGAGTGTTGTCCTCCCCCACCGACTGTTGCTTATATTTTTAATTCTGCATGGTCCTTTCCATGCTTAACTTGTTATGTCAAACCTGTTGTGATCATATACTTACTGCATTATTGCCAATACCCTTGTACTGGAATCTTTCTTTAATAAAATATTTGAAAAAGAAACCCATGGCTTACAGAACTAAATACGTCAGCACTAATGGCTCTATAGTATATGATATCTAATCTAAAAACAAGCAAAAGTAATGGCCAGAAAAGTAAATGCTGACAGTGAAAATTGTAGTGTTGCCTTACACTGGTAGTTAGTTTAGGAGTGACTCCTTACATTGGTGGTCAGTTGAGAAGTGCAACTTTACATTGGTGGTCACTGGTGTAGTAACTACTTACATTGATGAGCAGTGTAGTGACCCCTTTACATTGGTAGTCAGTGAAGAAGTGCCCCCTTATATTGGTGGTAGGTGGATAAGTATCCCTTTACATTGGTGGTCAGTGTAGTGACCCCTTACATTGGTGGTTAGTAAAGATATGCCCCCTTACATTGGTGGTCAGTGGAGAAGTGCTCCTTTACATTAGTGGCCAGTGGTGTAGTACCTATTTACATTGATGGTCAGTGTAGAGGCCCCTTCTCATTGGTAGCCAGTGAAGTAGTGTCCTTTTACATTGGTAGTCAGTGGATAAGTGTCCCTTAACATTGGTGGTCAGCGTACTGCCACCTTACATTGATGGTCATTAGATATTGCTGGTCAGTGTAGTGCCCCCTTATATTGGTGGTTAGTTGTGTAGTGCCCTTATACATTGGTGGGCTTCATCAAAAAGGGGCAAATGCACTTTCACTTTAGTAATTAATTTTGTATTTACATATACTCATATACCTGATTTGAAGGTATAGATTAAAGATTAGAAAAATGAATGCTGAACTAGTCAACTATAAAACAGCTTTTGCTTTCATGGACTGTTATGAATGATATTATATTCATTAAATGATTATAAGTTTGTTAGGATCAAAGAAACATCAGAGGCATCCCAAAACTGTTATTTCTATCAAAAATGTACTATTATGTACAGCAAACCATATTCTGTTTGACACCTACTTTTACTGTTTGGTTGCGGTTACTAAAGTCTACATTTTAGACAGTATAATTAGACTATGAAGTTATATAAATAAGTTTCCCAAGGATACAAGGTCTTTACCTAGATGCACCACCTCCCCAAATTTTGGAAAAAAATTAAACAGAGAAGTAGAGAATGGGAGTTTTTAGGTGCATAATGCTCAAATTAGAAACAAATATATAAAAAAGACAATTTTTATTTTATGTAAACATCATTAAAAGTCACATGTTATTAAAACCAACATGAACAATTTTCATACGGTCGTTGTACAAAAGTTTCCACTCTACATGTTTCGCCAGGACTGTGGCTTCTTCAGGAAACTTAATAAGACTTTATGTACAGTATCGCTATAAGTGAATAAAAAAATATTATAAGTTCATAATACAGATAAAGACCATGCAAGGTCTATAATTCTCAAAACATTTAATTTGCATATATATATATATATATATATATATATATATATATATATATATATACAAACAGAATACAATCATATATTTAGGCCATCTGATGAAGACCATCTCCCCACAGATGTGAACACGACTCCAAAGAACTAGCAGAAACCCACAAGCAGATAGCCCAGCAAGGTATTGGTGTGTCATAGAGGATAAGCCCCCTAGTAGAACCTGCAGGGATATGAGACCAATTATCATTGGACATAAGGGAAATAGGTCCAATAAAATGTAACTTTGTTTATTAAGATTTTGTTTTTTAGGGTTTAAATAAACCCTCATTACCTTTCTGATCTGTTATAGCCACCATATCCAAGAGTATGCTTAAAAGAATAGGACGATTTTAAATTTCAGTAACCATCGTTGTCACTATTGAGAAGGTCAATACTTCAAAATATAATGTAGAAACTTAATAGGTGAGAACTGTTTTTTCTAAGAATACACATAAAAACAGCTACATGAATATACATATCAGCTAACCATGTACAATAGATCCATATAAACTCATCTTATGACCTTCTCACCTCAGGATAGACTGTCCTGTAATATGTAACGCCCCTTGTTACCATAAACGTACAATTGTAATAGTAATGTGATACCTACGTAATCATGTGCATAAAAACCTTCAATTGCGTCATAATAAAGCAGAACAGTTATTTGGAAAGATGCTGAGTGTATCTTTTGTGTCTGTTCCCTACTGCAGTAGTTATTATTAATTTGGAACCACTAATCAATATGAGGATAGGAGTTGCCTATCATCAATTTAACTGAGTCAGTCCCTTAATAGAAGGAAAGGGATTCACTTTTACATACACCAATATAGTCCAGATAGGGCACGGCAGATCCGACATGCAAGTAATGCCTTCAGACAGGGATAATCCCCTACAAACAAACGATCACATAATTGCATAATTATCTGACAAGGTAGGCATCCAGAAACATTGCTAGCATCTCACTACCATGAAGAATTCACCTACCAGGATCTTATATAACTGTCTATGGCGAGTATCCATCAGGGCGAGCGGCCGCAGCAAATCCACCGCCGCCCTGAGAGTCCTTAAATACCCCCTCTATCCCTGCCACGTCTGACGTCACCACAGAGATGCGGACACCCATTCGCCGCTCCAAGTCACTCCCACTTGTTCTCAGCTGAAATGAAAACAGGCTATCGCACTTAGGTGTCCTTTTATGAAACTGCGGTAAAATACCGCGATTCAGTTCTCAGGCATTCTCGGAGGAGATCGCTCTCCTCTGAGTGCCTGTTTATGAAAGTCTGTAGCTCGCTTCTCATGTTGAGTTGAGAAGCGATCTACAAACGCCGGGAACTCCTCAGAACGGCTCCTCTCACTGTAATCTCGCGTGAAGTAGCGGGATTACAGTATGAGGAAGCGTAAAATACAAAAGTTTAACACGAATAAGCACACATTATTCGCCAACATATTAATAAAATAATAAAGTTAAATTCCCCCTACACAATATACATTAACCTAATTATTAAAAAAAACATTGTTTTTATCAATATTTAAAGATCATACATGTGCCTATTTAAATGTGAATGGTGTATAGTAAATGAATGTAATCCACATATGTAATGCAGCTATACACCATTCATATAAATGCAAAATACATTTATAATCATTAAAAAATAATTTTAATAAAGTATACAAGTATAAATATTTATTAATAAATTAAAATAAAATATATATCATAATTGATAAACATAAAAATTGATAAACTGGTGCAATGCGAGAACACTGCGAATCCACTGCGGGTTCCTGCATCGCACCGACTCGCATGTCAGTTCACACTGCCATATGCGAATCGCTGGGGAGTGTCAATACATTGTTAACGACACCCCCAGTTCAGCTTGCATATCTCACTGCGAACTGGCAGTTCGGACATGAATCGGATCGCATATGTGTGAACACATATGCGATCCGATTGTGGCCCGAACAGGAAAAAGGGTCCTGTGCGTGTTTGCAATGAATTCGGTGCGATATCAGCCATACTATCTGTACGGCTAATATCGCACCACACAGACATCGCATGTAATGGGAACGGCAGTGCTCTGCGAATTACATGCGATGCCTGTGCGATGTCTGGCATCGCACAAGTGTGAACCGGGACTAAAACTTAACGACACCCCCAAATCAGTTCACATATCGCAGTGCGATCTGCAAACTCGGACAGGAATCGGATCGCATGGGTGTTCACACCCATGCGATCCGATTCTGCTGTGGACCAAAAAAAGGGTCCTGTACGAGTTTGGTCCGAATGCAATGCAAATTCAGCCATACTATCTGTATGGCTGAAATCGAATCGCACAGAGATCGGATGTGATTTTGCACTGCAGTGTGGGGCAAATCACATCCGATCTCGGACACCGCAGCAGTGGGAACCGGCCCTAAATCATATTGCATTTGCACCAAAATGGTACAGGACCCTTTATTTGGTCCGCACTGGAATCGGATCGCATGGGTGTGAACACCCATGCGATCCGATTCCTGCACCATTACATAGTTCGCACTGCAATCTGTGAAATGATCTGGGGGTGTCAATAACTTTACATTGACACCCGCAGTGGTGCGCAGATGTCAATGTAGGTGCGATATATATATATATATATATATATATATATATATATATATATATATATATATATACACATACACTATAAATTCCTATCCTGCTGGTTTTGGGGTGTGTAATGGTGCGAAGATGTGCTCTGACTGTTCGGTGAAAGTAAGAAGTCAAAAGACTTCTTGCTTTCTCCAGAATGCTCAGCCAGCTTCACGCTTCTCTCTCTGATTCTCCACCTCTGAAATGGTGAATCAGAAAGTGAGAATTCTGTCACAGATCACCAGTGAGGTGCTGAGATCGCACCTTCATAAACTGGCCGTTTCTGTGACAGTCAGTTACAGATTCTCACTGTGCTGAGATAATCAGCGGAGAACATGTTCTCCGCTGATTATCTCAGTTTCATAAACTGGTAATGACCTGAGATCAGCGGTGAGACTCGGGATAGCCGCTGATCTCAGTTTCATAAAAGGACACCTAAGCGAGATCCCACATCACACAAAGCGGCGTTCCACGCATGCACGAATCAACCGCAGCCATCTTTGAACCTCCTCATTCCAATACTTGTATTGACAATACAGAGTGGCCCTCGGCGCATGCGCAAAACAGCTGCAGCCATCCTGAAACCTCCTCACTCCAATTCTGACATATACAATGGCTTAAGAGAGGAAGGGGGAACAGATAAGACAGGGCAACGATCATTCGTCACCCACTGTCACTCCTCTTAATCACTCTTATATCAAGGAAAACTACTCCACAAGAAACACCTTATATTGCAAAAAATGGTGCTCTGCCTATATACAAAGCAGTTGCACCCCCATTGATCTCTCCTATTCCAACATAAATATATAGAGAGAGAAACACCTATGATAAAAAATAAGAACTCTCCACAAAAAGACAAAATTGATTAATATGAATGCTGGCCAAACATCAATCCAATCAGTCCCCACGAAACAGCACTGTTGATTAATCATCCAAAGCCCAATTTTATGCAGCATATTTATAATTAGGACAAAACTGGGTAAAAACGGGAACGTTTTGGCGCCACCTAGCATGCGGTGAGCCCCAAAGAATTGGTTGCTCAAACTCCATACCCAGAATGCCGCCCTGGGCATCCATATGACCACCCACTCCGCCAAGGGTTATATCTACCCATGTGGTCACAACCATTCACACAAAATCATGAACCACTCTCTAGGGTGAGATTAGAATTCTTCAGAGGATCTTCACAGTATTTTATTTACATTTTTAGAAAAGCAAATGCAGGTAATATATACAAAAAACAACCCTCATTAAGGCAAAAGATTACCCAGATAATAGGCATTGGCTAGCCAAATTGGGCACCAAAAGGACAAAATATATATATATATATATATATATATATATATATTTTTTTTTTTTTTTTTTTTTGTAAAGAAATGGTTAGAAACTAAGAGCATCATTTAACCCCGGGTATTTTGTGGCTGACAAATTGAATATCCATTTAGTCTCCTGTTGTAGGAGCAGTCTGTCAACATCACCTCCCCTTTCATTTGTAGGAATGTGCTCCAAGGCGAAAAATTTCATCTTGGTAGCATCAAATTAGTGGTACAACCTCATATAAAAAGAAACATATAAAAAGAAAAGTAGGGCGCACCAACCTTGTGCATTACCAAAGATAAAATGTATTCAAAAAGTTGTAACAACAAGCGTAATACTCACAAACGAGCGTTTAAAAAAAGGGCTTATCAGTGCTCCAGCAATTTGGAACCGTGTCTCTAGACACCTGCAACCTGGACCGGATGTTAGGAGGAACCGGATCATCGCAAATGGCTTACGCTTTACGAGGGAGGACCCCCTTAATCAGAGCCACAGCAATAGTAGACTGACCTCCTCATGTTTCCTCTGTATATAACCCTGTTAGGGCTTTTGAGATTCTGGCTAGCCTGGTCTAGTCCCACAATTCTTGCCATGACCTCCTGGTTGGTAAAGCTCTGCACCTTTCTGACTTCCTCCCCTCCCATCCCATTGTACATTGGGCCTAAAATCTTGGTTCACCCCTTCCTGGTCCTTGTTGTTCGAACTACTACCCCTAGGAGATATGCCCAATTGGGGGCCAGGCTCTCCTTTGTGACATAGGCATGTCGTCTTGAGCCTGTATGTGTATGGCAATTAGCAATTGTTACTGTTTAGCAGTTTTGAATTTTTAACTTTTAATTAATTGTTTTAATCTGTAATCTCCAATTAAGTATTGGGCATAAGGTTAAATTTAGCCTTATGTGCAGTTATACCCCTATGCTATACCTATGTGTATGCACATTGTTTAGTTGGTATGATCAGGTAGGGTAGCCCCATAAAATATGCTGGGGTTGTAGGTAGGATACTTTAGATTAAAAACACCTTCTAGATTATTGCTCAATAATGTTTTCAATTAATGCATTAATTATTTAATAATTTTTAATATCCACATTGTCATTTTTCTATCAAGCTGCATAAACACTATGTGGACTTAAATGTGGTATTGGGTTTTCCCAGAAATAGTGAGGCGTACAACTCCACACACTTTCCATTGATTTTAACTTTCATAAATATTATGATTATGTAAATATTAATTTTGGCTATATTAAGTTGTTCCACAGGTGACTGTGGACCAACTTATCCCTCAGGGATTCTGATCTCCTAAAAGTGATTTCTGGATAGTCTTTTATGTATTTGGAAATGGTATCATCTGCCTACCAAAATGTACTCATAATTTTTCGGACTTGACTGTGCTGTCCAGAGTATTGTGTAATTAGTCTTACATTTTGACTTTCTGCTCTTTTTTTTGGTTTATGTATTAAAAAACTCCTATTAGCCCGCTGATATGCCTTTTTTAGTTGTGTTCTACTATATCCCCTATTTAGGAAACGTTTTTGTAGTGCTTTTGCCTCAACTTCAAAATCCTGTTTAGAGCAATTACTTTTCAAACGTAGATACTGACTATAGGGTATGCTCAACAACAAAGGTGTTGGATGTGAACCCATAGCATTCAAAATAGCATTGCCCCAAGATGGTTTTCTATAAAGGGTAGAGCCTAAGCTCCCATCTTCCGTTACATAGATCTGAATATCTAGAAAATTCATAACTTGCTGATGATAAATCATTGTGAATTTTAAATTGTACTTGTTGCTTTATTAAGCCTCCAGGGAAAACATCAAGTTATCCAGGGAGCCCATCCAAATCATAAAAATATC
This sequence comes from Aquarana catesbeiana, assembly GCF_042186555.1. Classification (NCBI taxonomy): domain Eukaryota; kingdom Metazoa; phylum Chordata; class Amphibia; order Anura; family Ranidae; genus Aquarana; species Aquarana catesbeiana. Next base: position 143,088,375 of record NC_133326.1, read on the forward strand.
ATCAATTAATCTTTTCCATATTGATATTTTACTCAGATATTCCTGCAAATCCTCTCTTGAAAAGAGATCACGCTCCCACCCCCCCCGGTACAGGTTTGCATACGATGGGGCACGAGTCCCTATCGTGACCCTCTGCATCTGGAGGTAGTGGGAGCCTTTAAACAAAAAGACATTGTTTATCAGAATTGTAGAAGACTCAAAATTAACTGGTTATATAGACCTGCCGATATGAAGCCCTCCACAACCCTCATCCCCCAATCATGGGGATTGAGTTGTAGAGGGCCTCCACATCAATGGCCACTAACCATGCTCCTTCTGGCATATCAATACAATCCAGAGCATGAATTAGATCCCTTGTGTTTTGGATATGTGAAGTGAGGGCTTCATGTGTGGTCTCAAATAATTGTCAATCAGTTAGTTGGCAGATTCAGTCAAACAACCATTTCCCGATACTATTGGCCTCCCTGGTGTCCGGATTAGGCTCTTACAAATGTTTAGCAAGGCATACAAAGTGGGGGTTTCTTTCTTTAATAAAATATTTGAACAAGAAACCCATGGCTTACAGAACTCAATACGTCAGCACTAATGGCTCTATAGTATATGATATCTAGTCTAAAAACAAGCAAAAGTAATGGCCAGAAAAGTAATGCTGAAAGTGAAAATTGTAACGTTGCCTTACACTAGTAGTTAGTTTAGGAGTGACTTCTTACATTGGTGGTCCGTTGAGAAGTGCTTCTTTACATTGGTGGTCAGTGGTTTATTAACTACTTACATTGATGGTCAGTGTAGTGACCCCTTTACATTGGTAGTCAGTGAAGAAGTGCCCCCTTGTATTGGTGAAAGGTGGATAAGTATCCCTTTACATTGGTGGTCAGTATAGTGACCCCTTACATTGTGGTCAGTGGATAAGTATACCTTTACATTGATGGTTAGTGTAGTGACCTCTTTACATTGGTGGTTAGTGAATAAATGGTGATCAATGGACAAGTGCTCCTTTACAATGGCGGTCAGTGGATAAGTGCTCCTTTACATTGATGACCAGTGGTGTAGTACCTATTTACATTGATGGTCAGTGTAGTGACCCCTTTACATAGCCAGTGAAGCAGTGCCCTCTTACATTGGTGGTCAGTGCATAAGTGTCCCTTTACGTTGGTGGTCAGTGTACTGCCCCCTTACATTGGTGGTCAGTGGATAAGAGTCCCATTACATTGCTGATCAGTGTAATGCTCCCTTATATTGGTGGTTAGTTGTGTAGTGCCCTTATACATTTGTAGACTTCATCAAAAAGGAGGAAATGCACTTTCACTTTAGTAATTCATTTCGTATTTACATATACTCATATACCTGATTTGGAGTGAGCAAAAAAACATCCGAGGCATCCCAAGCCTTTGTTATTTGGACCAAAAATGTATTTTTATGTACAGCAAACCATATTTTGTTTGTCATGTAGTTTTACTTTTTGGTTGCAGTTACTAAAGTCTACATTTTAGCCAGAATCATTAGACAATAAATTTATATACTTTTATGTGCATACAAAATTGCAAACTAAGCAAAACCGTAGGATAACGTTTTCGAACTTAGATCTCTTTTGACAGAGCAATGCCATGTGATATTCTATAAACTGGAAAAAAAAAATTTTGCAGCGAATATGACTTTTTAACATAGAAAAGAACGTTTAGATGCATCCTGATGTCCAAAAGCATACTATAACCTAGTTAACATAGGACACGCATAAAAAAAACTGTTTTGTAGAGAAAACAAAAACACATCAGTCCCTTGGAGCGTGTAAGACCCCCGGGCCCACCGCCCAACCGCCAATCCAATCCATATTTCCTCCGTGCCTGCATTCCCTGTTCACCTAAACCTCAGATTCAACCACCAAAGTATCCGTAGAATCTATCCAGCTGAACCACACCTTCCCAAATTTTTTTGGGAACCCATAGGCCTCATATGTCATTCTGTAAAGCAGAAGTGTTGCTGTTAACAATTTTTTTTCACATTTCCAAAGTTAAAGGTTTCCCATAAATCCACCTTCTAGCAATACGTTTACAAACATAGAAGAAAAGAAGTCCGAGAAACAATTTTGTAGCCACATCCAACTCCTTGTCCTCAAAAACTCCCAATAGGCCTAAAGGAGGGTTACATATGTTTGGAAAGCCAAAAGTATTAACTATAAACTCTGTCATCTGCGACCAGAGAGGCTGCACTTTGGAACACTTTCACATCATGTGAAAGAAGGTAATCTCACCCAATTGGCATTTATGACACAGCGCAGAGTCCATCTTATGCATACGGATTAGATGTGCAGGAGTATAAAAAGTCTGGAATCAGTAGAGGCAACAACTGTGGGTAAATATGTGGAAAGCACCTCGCTCCATTGTTCAGCTGACAGCTCCGGTGCAACAAACCCTAGCCCTCTCAACCAGATCAGAATTACCAAGATCCAGGACCATATAATAACTAGAGATCATTTATCATTTTAACATGATCTGATTCCAGCAAAACACCTTCCAGTTTTGAGTTCTGTAGCTGTACGGCACCCCCCCCCCCAAACTGAGCCATTGTGGCGTGGCGTAGCTGTACATATTTAAAATGCCAGGTTCTAGGAATCCCAAAGGCTCTACATAGATGTTCAAAGGAACAAAACTGCCCTTCTATATAACCGATGAACATATTTTATCCCATAATGGGCCCATAAAGCTCCTCCTTCCAATTTATAGAGCTCTCCCAAAGATGGGTTAAGCCAAAGGGGATTATTAGGGGATGCAAATGAAAAATCCTCCTTGGTAAAGATAGCACCCCCTCCCTCCCCAGGATCCCCTTCCTATATACCATATTAAGTAAGGTTTCATACGAGGTAGCTACCGCCGCAGTCGTTACATTCGGAGTTTAAGGATAGAAACGCCAATGAAGATAGATTAGTTGAGAAGCAAAATAGTAAGTTCTCAAATACATCATTGACAGCGCCCCCAATCGGGGGGGTACGGGAACTAGAGAAAAGTCAACACTATAGTGTCTATGGCCTGAAAAATCCGCTTGGGCACATACATAGGTGAATTAGAAAGGATATACATAAATTCAGAGAGAAAAATCATTTTAAATAAATTCATGCGTCCCATGAGAGTAAACGGGGGGGTCTGCCACCTGCGCACTTTCTCCTTAAATACAGCCACTACCGGAGATAAATTATTATCCAGAAATCTAGAAGCTTGGAACTGGACCTGTACCCCTAGGTAGCAAAATGACATAGAGAGTGGGATGGGACAATCCTCAGGGATACCTGTGATATTATTGATAGGAAACTGAGATGATTTGGACCAATAAATACGAAACCCAGAAAAATCTCCAAACCTTTGCATTCTGCCATATTTAACCCATATAAAGACCCAGGCATTTTGAAACATAAATATCTATCATCTGTATAGAATTGATGTCTACACATGATTCTACTCTTCTACCTCCATCAGTATATTCCTTAAGGCCCCTTTTACCGCGAATGTTCCGATCAGATCCGCCTGCCCGTTTTTATGGCTGACCCGATCAGAACCTCCATTCTCCCCTATGGAGTGACAGATGTAAACAGACATGTGTCTGTTTACACCAGCCTACATCCAATCCGATCCGCTAAAAACAGATGGATGGGGATCTGTTACCCTTCCATCCCATTGGATCAGATGGCATCCAGGTGTAAATGGACAGGCGGTCCATTTACTTCCGACCGCTCCTAGAGGAGAGTGGGCTGTGTTCGTGTCTGCTCTGCATAAGCGGAGTGGACACCAACCTGTCATCCACCTGCTCAGTGGGGATCAGCGGACAGATCCCCTGCTCAGCAAGCGGAACCTACCCCATGTGAAAGGACCCTAGTTCTAACACATGCCTTTTTTTAAGTTTTCTCTTTTTTTTTTTTTTGAGAAAAACTGTGCTGGACATTGCTAAAACCCCCAAGCAGGTATTTCCATACCTCTCCATTTTTGAACTTGACAAAGAGGGACAGTTTTCAAAGGGGAGGGCAGTATGAAAAAAAAAGTCTGTTGCAGCGGTTGGCAACCAGTTATCCGTAGTTCACTGATGGTCCATGAGAACATTTTGGTGGTTCCCAGGGGTTCTGCCGCAAACCAACATTGTGGTGGATGTATACTGCCCAATGTTGCTTCCAGAGTTGTTCTCAATGCGTGTTGACAGTCAATAGCCAGAGCCGGGGCATTGTGTGTAAAAGGCATGTAAAATTCATGTTAGTGGTCCATGGGATTCACAATTGTGAGTTTAGTGGTCCATAAGGTTGGTGACCACTAGTCTATTGTACAGAGCTCAGGAGAGTGTAACACAGGGGTACATAACACTGAGAGTATAGGGCTCTAGAGTGCATGACACACAGTTTAGGAGTGTGTATCACACAGAGTGCACGGGTCTAGAGTGCATAACACACAGAATGTGTCAGGACTGGGATCTGTACCCAGAACCTCTGCTGCATCTGGCAGTAGCTCTTCTTGCTGAGCCACCTAGGTTGCTGGACAGCACTCTGCCTGACCTCTTAGGACAATTTTGCCTTATCTCATGTTTCTAGTGAACCTTGATTTCTTTGCTCCTCCCATGAACTTCTTGATTTAAGCCAGGGGTCCTCAAACTACGGCTCGCCAGGGTTATTTAACTGGCCCGCAGACTGCCCCTTACATAAGATCACAGCATTCGCACTCGGACTCCCACTCCCCTCCCTTATTCATGCAAAACGGGAAACATGACAGGTCCGGACAAAGGGCAGGACTTTTCATGTTAAGAAACAGGTGATTGGTTACTAGACAGTGGGGCGGTTCCAGTAATCAATCACCTGCCTTTAACATAAAAAAGTCCCGCCCTTTGTCCAGACCTGTCCTGTTTCCTGTCTTGCGTGAATAAGGTAGCAGAGGGGAGGGAGAGGGGGAGTGCAAGTGCTGTGATCTTATGAAAGTGTGTAATATTCCAGATTACGATAAGCCCCCGCCCGCAGACCCCCACAACCACCGGGCAAGGGTTGTGGGGATGAGGCCCTTGTCCCCATCAACATGGGGACAAGATGCTTTGGGGTGCTACCCCAAAGCACCCTCCCCTTTTTGAGGGCATGTGGCCTGGTACGGTTCAGGAGGGGGGGCGCTCTCTCACCCCCCCCCTCTTTTCCTGCGGCCTGCCAGGTTGCGTGCTCGGATAAGGGTCTGGTATGGATTTTTGGGGGGCCCCCACTCCATTTTTTAAAAAATGTTGGTGCAGGGTTCCCCTTAAAATCCATACCAGACCTTTTGGTCTGGTATGGATTTTGAGGGGGACCACTACGCCATTTAAAAAAAAAAAAAAATGGCACAGTGTTCCCCTTAATATCCACACCAGACCTGAAGGGCCTGGTATGGAATTTGGGGGGACCCCATCGCAATTTTTACCCAAAGGGCCCAAAGGGCCTGGTAATGGACTGGGGGGATCCCATGCCGTTTTTTTCAATGACTTTTATCTGTATTGCGGAGACCCGACAATTCACTATAGCCACTATTACTTTTAAATGACTTTTTTCCTTTAGAAATGTCATTTTGTGCAGGGACTTTTCTAAACACGGGAAAAATGCGCCACTTTACAGACATACTATAGACACGCCCCATTTTACAAAATTTAAAGGAATATTTCACTTTTTTTATTTCACTTTAAGCATTATTAAAATCACTGCTCCCGAAAAAATGGCCATTTTTAAAACTTTTTTTTTGCATTGATACATGTCCCCTGGGGCAGGACCCGGGTCCCCAAACACTTTTTATGACAATAACTTGCATATTAACCCTTAAAATTAGTACTTTTGATTTCTCCCATAGACAATTCATTATAGCCGCGAGTAGTTTTAAATGACTTTTTTTCCTTTAGAAATGTCATTTTGTGCAGGCACTTTTCTAAACACGGGAAAAATGCGCCACTTTACAGGCATACTATAGACACCTCCCAGGTACGAAATTGAAAGGAATATTTCACTTTTATTGTTTCACTTTAAGCATTATTAAAATCACTGCTCCCGAAAAAACAGCCCTTTTTAAAACTTTTTTTGCATTGATACATGTCCCCTGGGGCAGGACCCAGGTCCCCAAACACTTTTTATGAAAATAACTTGCATATTAACGCTTAAAATGAGCACTTTTGATTTTTCACGTTCGTGTCCCATAGACTTTAACGGTGTTCGCGTGTTCGAACAAAATTTTTTGCCTGTTCGCATGTTCTGCTGCGAACCGAACCGGGGGGGTGTTAGGCTCATCCCTACTTCTAAGGAAACAATTGTCAAGGCCTAGAAAAACACCTTCAATTCGTGTACTTGAGACCAAGCACAGGGTTACCCAAGCCATAATACATGTTAACATAGAAGCCACTCTACAGACAGGATACCAACATATACTAAAACGTGGTGGCCATGGGTTTCCCACTTCCTCCAAATTTTGACATGTCATTACTTGAACCCTGATTGTTATTTGCAACTAGTATTATCACTGTTTAACGAAGCTTTATACACAATGGCCCCCCGGTTTATGCTTATGCTGTCTTTAAGAGATCTGTTATGTCCCCCGGTTTATGCTTATGCTGTCTCTAAGAGATCTATTGAGTCTGGAAACTTTGGAGTTGGCCTCAATTATAACCTTCTATATTGATTTGCCAACAGTTTACCATTTAAAGTCAATAAGCTGGAGTGGTATTGTTGTTTGTGTGGTCTGCGAATTCTGACTGGCAAATAGCAGAGTGCCGTATATGTGAATCTTTTGCACTCACTTCATAAGGCTAATCATAAGAGGTTGTGGACCTCTGATAATTTGCATTTCGGTTTGAACTGACTATATTTCAGCTACTCACGACATAAGGCTCCTGAATGGGCGTGCTCCTTTTATGACTACTGATACTCCTTAGTGTAACGGCTCCTCAGATGTTATCTTTTCCATCTTATGTGATTCTGTACATGCATGCATGAGTAACACTTTGTGCAGTGCTTCATGAGCCTCCTAAAGGAGCCATATTTCTGGTGAAACATGTCGAGCGGATATCACTGTACTTACATTATGCCTGCAAGAAAATATGTTATTGGTTTTAAAAAAAAAAATTTAAATTTTTTGATAAAAATAAAATGTATATTTTTTTTTAGAAAAGACAATTCTGGTCTGTGTGTATGGTCTTTTTGCACCTGAAAAATCCCCTCACACACTTTCAAAAATTACGATTTACTAAAGGGATGTGGTGCGTCTGTTCTCAAGACTCCAGCTAATACCTCATATTATTTTATTGCATTTCCCTGTTCTGTGTTCTGTGTACTGTGGGAGACCAGATATAGTGAATGCAGGTTCCTGGGTTTAGTAACACTTTAATCACTTGCCGACCGGCTCATGCCGATATACGCGGGCAAAGTGGCACGGGTGTGCAAAACGACGTACCCATACGTCACTGCGTCATCGGTGGCTAGCGAGTGCGCGCATGCCATGGGTCCCGCGGACTCGATGTCCGCCGGTTGCCAGCGATCATGACACGGAGAGGCAGAACGGGGAGATGCCTATGTAAACAAGGCATGTCCCTGTCTAGCAACATGACAGGGATCTACTGCTCCCAGTGATCGGGAGCAGTGATCTCTCTCATGTTCTAGTGAGCCCATCCCCCCCTACAGTTAGAACACACTGAGAGAACACACTTAACCCCTTGATCGCCCCCTAGTAATTAACCCCTTCCCTGCCAGTGACATTTACACAGTAATCAGTGCATTTTTATAGCACTGATCGCCAATGGTCCCAAAATAGTGTCAAAAGTGTCCGATCTGTCCACCGCAATGTCGCAGTCACAATAAAAATCGCAGATCGCCACCATTACTAATACAAAAGAGATAATAAGAAAAATGCCATAAATCTATCCCCTATTTTGTAGACGCGATAACTTTTGCGTAAATCAATATACGCTTATTGGGATTTTTTTTACCAAAAATATGTAGAAGAATACATATTGGCCTAAACTGAGGAAGAATTTTTTATAAATTTTTTGGGGATATTTATTATAGCAAAAAGTAAAAAATATTGCTTTTTTTTTCAAAATTGTCGCTCCTTTTTTGTTTATAGCGCAAAAAATAAAAACCGCAAAGGTGATCAAATACCACCAAAAGAAAGCTCTATTTGTGGGGAAAAAAAGGACGTCAGTTTTGTTTGGGTACAGTGTCGCACAACCACGCAATTGTCAGTTAAAGCGACGCAGTGCTGTATCACAAAAAAGGGCTTGGTCAGGAAGGGGGTAAATCCTTCCGGAGCTGAAGTGGTTAAGCAAGTTATGATAAAAAATAATAAAGCTGTAATTGTTGGATTTTTCTTTGAAATGTTGCTAATTACCTAAGGGCTTGTGCACACATATAGCTATTATTGGCGCCACTGTTTGACGCAGGTGGTGGTGTTGGTGCGCAGCCGATATGTTGCCTTCTCACCATCTATTTCAGCACTAAAAATGCCAACCCAGTAACGCCACAACTCAATGCATTCATTGCATGTGGTTGCAACGTGGTTGTGGTGGGGCCCTATTTACATGAATACCACCCGCTAAATGTTACATGCCGTTTAATTTTTGCCATTAGCGCAAAGAACTGTGGTTGCAGTTTGCATACATTTCTCTGTTTAGATTGGCAGTCAGCGGGGCGGTAACCCCTCTGGCTCAAACATCTGCTTTTACCTCCCCTGGGCGCCTATGTGAACGTGCCCTTACAGCAGGCCTGTACTGGCCATCGGGACTACCGGGAGTTTCCCAGTGGGCCGATGGCTCAGTGGGCCGGTTGTGTCACTACCCATCTGCCATCTCTACTCTGTGTCTGTCACTGACTATGTTGGGCCGACGCTAATGTTCCGCTCCTGCACCTGGCACACAAGCACCGCCCATCATCGTGCTGCTGCCACGACTTCACTCCCCATAAGCATACAGGCAGCCCCGTCCTGGCGGCGTGACGTCACTCACGGCCGGAGGCGGGGATGGGAACATGGGAGGAGCGTAGCGAGTTGCTGCCCTGTCAGCAGCCTGCAACCAAGAGGAGCCAGCGGCGGCGCCGCCGAGGAGGTCAGTGGAACCAGCAAATTCATTATACTATAAATGATCTCTGGGTATGGATAAAATCATGCTTGATTTAGATTTTTTTTAAATGCTTTATTTGCAAAAGAAGCTAATTAATTTTTGGTCTATTTAGCATTTGCAAACCAAAAGCCCAAGGGAAAGGCTAATTGTCAGGCTAAATGAAGGACATTTACTGAGACACCAAGAAGTATACAAATGTTTGGCAAACCCAATTCTGTCAAATTGCATCTCCTAATATTCTTGATGACTTATCATTCTTGTAGAATAACAAATAAAGATTTACATATAGATGTTTATATATATATTTTTAAAGAAACATTTAATTTGCAGGTTCTTGGGCTCATATAAATTTTTGCTAAAGTGGCACATATACCTATACAACAATTTTGAGAGGTTTTGGTTAAAAAAAATCTGACAGCCTATATAGAAAAAAAGCTATGGTTAATAACAAATAAAAGTGTTTAATAAACTGTTACTGTTTGTCTGTGATTTCTGTAATATGCAGCATGGCGGGGGAGGGGGTAAGGGTAAATGTACTGCCACTGGTCATGGTAACTGATGAATATTTTAATGCCACTGGTCACGGTAAGGTCTCTTGCACACTGGGGTGGTGGGTGCGTCGGTGGTAAACCATCAATTTCGTGGCGCTATTCGGCCGCTAGCAAGGCGCCTTTACCCCCGCGCTAGCGGCCGATTCCCACAAGTTATTAATTGAACTGTTTCTTGTTAATATTATATTCAAAAATAAGATGTTATTTATAACTGTTTTCCTTATTTATGACACCTGCCATTGAACGGAGTGTAACTTACATATTTCATTCTAAAGGTGTCTGTAATGTTGGAATGCATCTTTTTCTCCAAGTGCCGGTTCACACTGGTGTGATACGAGAACACTGCGAATCCACTGCGTGTTCCCGCATCGCATGTCAGTTCACACTGCCATATGCGAATCGCTGGGGAGTGTCAATACATTGTTAACGACACCCCCAGTTCAGCTTGCATATCGCACTGCGAACTGACAGTTCAGACATGAATCGGATCGCATATGTTCGAACACACATGCGATCCGATTCTGGTCCGAACAGAAAAAAGGGTCCTGTGCGTGTTTGCACCGAATGCGGTGTGATATCAGCCATACTATCTCTATGGCTGATATCGCACCACACAGACATCGCATGTAATGTGAACGGCAGTGCGCTGCGAATTACATGCGATGTCTGTGCGATGTTTGGCATCGCACCAGTGTGAACCGGCACTAAATGAAAAAAAAAAGTTTATACTTACAGTGGAATGTTTTTACGTTTTTTGCGCAATTGCGTATAGTTTATATACTGTTTTTGTGAGTGTTTGCAAAATTAAAGTGGGCCGGTCTGGATGAAGTCCAGGGCCAATTTTTGTCCCAGTCCAGCCCTGCCTTACAGTCTTGTGTGCAGTGAAATGAGTGTAAAAAATGTTAGTACAGTAAAGGAGCCTGTACAACTGTGCAGGACCAAAGGTAAGGCTTGAGTTCACCTTTAAATGACAACTTCACTTTTAGAAGTTGTCGTTTAATAAAATTGCCTGCCTGGTAAAATATTTACCTTCTTCCCCCACTCCTGAGATCCTCACTGTGTGGCCCAGCCCTGGTGCAGCACAGGCTTTGTGAGCAAATCATCCCAGCAGGGTCCTCTTCTTAGTGTGCATGTGTGCCTTATGCCGCGTACACAAGAGCGGAATTTCCGTCAGAAAAATCTTGGATGGTTTTTCCGACAGAATTCTGCTCAAGCTTGTCTTGCATACACACGGTCACACCAAATTCCGACCGTCAAGAACGAGGTGACGTACAACACGTACGCCGATACTAGAAAACGGAAGTTTAGTACCCAGCGCACCACCCTTTGGGCTCCTTCTGCTAAACTCCTGTTTATCTCGTGTTAGTAGAAGTTTGGTGAGACACGATTCACGCTTTTCAGCCTCATGCTTTTCAGTCCGTTACTGCTCTTCAGTTTGTGCTTGTGGGTTTGTATCTGGTTTTCAGTGCATGTAGTCAGTTCGTATCTGTTTTTCAGTGCATTCTTGTTTGCTCGTTTCTGATTTTCAGTTCGCTCTTCACAGGCCTTTCTGTTCTTCAGTGCGTTCTGTTAGTTCTTTCTGACCAGCCGACCATTTTGAAGCCATGTTGCGGGTACGTGCTCATCTCAGAGTTCGTGCTATGCGTGGGGCTTGGTGTTGAGGTTCTTGCTTTGACCCAAGCCCAGTCCATGAACAGAGTGGGGAGGAGTTCATGGACCAAGAATTGGTTGCTCCAGCGTGACCAATTCTCTCATATGCCTTTGCTGCAGGAGATCCAGGAGCATAACTCTGATTATTTCAGGAATTTTCTCTGGATGACGTACCCCATTTTTCACCGTCTGTTGGCTTTGCTGACCCCTTATATTACCAAGCAGGACACCTGCATGTGGCAAGCCATCACTCCCGAGCTAGTCGCCACGTTGTTGGGGATCATTATTCCAGAGACCTGTTCTGCCATCATACAGGTCCTGCAGAAGGACTATATTAGGGTAAGTTTTCTTCTTTAACATCACATTCTATGTATTTAATGTATGCTAATGTTTTTTTATTTCTTTCATCATTCCCTAATTACCCTGATTGTAATATGCTGCGAATGTCCCCTTTGTGCCCATGCATGCTGTAAGCTTTTAATGCTCCTTTTTTTGTCTTTCATGCATATTTGCCTTCACTAACCTCCCCAGCATGCTATCCTGGCCCATATACACCTAGCCTAGTCACTTAACAATGTATTTGGCAGCTCCATTGTAGTGCTTTACCCTAAACACCCCCTAAAATGTGTCCAAATGTTAGTGGAAGATTCGTGGAGATGCCTTTGGGATAATGGCCAGCCGGTTCCACCTATTTCTTACGGCTATTAATATGGCGGAGTACAAACTGAACCACATAGTTCTAGCATGCTGCATACTTCACAACTTTTTAAAGAGAAATGCTCCTAATTATGTTGCCTCAGTTGGGCCTGAGGCCGGACTTCCAGAAACTACAATGACGGCCCTGGAAACTGGCCGTCCTGGCTTGCCCCCCCAAAGCGCCTGTGAAGTGCGTCAAAAATATGTAGATTATGTTACTCGTAGGGGGCCATTGCTATGCCAGCAAATTTGTACATATTTTCTATTTTAGCTGATAAAATCTTGATTTTGATTTACTGCTTGTGTTTCTTTTAGCTGTCTCCTAGGTTCTCCTAGTGCACTTGTAGTGCCAAGTGGTTTTTCCATTATTAAATAACCCCCATTGTCACTGTAAACACCAACTTAATACAAAAACTGGTATTAAGCATTGAAAGAAGAAGCCACACATTGTTGAGTATAAAACCTTTTACTCCGTGCACATTGCACATGTGCGTTAGAAACCATTTTTTGGTAAAAAAAAAACATCTTGTTTTGATAAAGTTTTAGTTTGTAATTTTTTTTTTTACATAAACAGGCATGTTTCAAAACATAAAATACACAACTCAGGAACTTACAAAGTTCAACATTGAAAAACTGAAGGCAATATCAGACATTATAGTGTCAAAAATGTGTTAATCTTGCCTTCAAAAGATGGGATCATGTCACCCCTGTAAAAGCCACATTTTGAAGATGCACACAAATTGGAAGTCAAACTGGGGATTTCCCTCCTGATCCCATTCCTAATGTCAACACGTGCTATCTCCCATCATGGGGGATCAACGGACGTGTTTTAGTATGCAACCACTTCCTCTCACCTACTTTAGTTGGGAGGAAGGGGTTACACCCACAAAACGCATACATTGATATCCCCTTATAGCAGATACTACTTGTTGACACACAGTGTGCATCTTCAAAATTTGGCTTTTAAAATGCTTAAAAAATGGATAAAAATTTGTCAAAAAGAAAAAAAAATGGTGTCATTTTGAGGTTAGTTAGATTCTTCCTAGTACATCAATCATGTTCTTCAGTTTTTGTTCAACCTCATTCGTTTTTTGCTTGATGATGTCTAAATCCCAACTACAAAACATTATGTCCTGGATTAGCCTTTGTGCACTGTCATTGGTGAAATGAGGAGATTGTTCTTCCACAACATACACATCACCTAAAAGAAAAAATACACACCATGTATTATAAATATGCAGGCATACATCTATTACCTGAATCTGTGGTGTCAGACACTCACCTGTTGTGGTGACAATTTCAACCACCTCTCCTTCCTCCACATCCTGAGGTTGTGTTGTCCTCTGTTCCCCTTCTTCAGGAGGTGGGGGCTTCCTGGTGTCCTCAGACGTTCTGAGTCTTTGCTCCCCTATGAGAATGAAACAAAAGGTATACTTAGCACACAGATATTTGAGGCCATAAATAGGAATATGAAACATTGCTTGGAAGTGGGTTACAATTCTCTGTTTTGGCTGAGTTCCAAGCTGAAGACATGATTTTTTCCCTTACCAGAGCTGGAATACTTACTTTTTTTGGACAAGTTTCACACATGGAGACACCCCAAGTATCCACTGGAGTACCTGTGTGGGACACCGTAAAAAGTTTGTTCTGGTGTGTAAACAGCTGCCGAGTGTTCTTTTCTTACATTACACTGAATCAAGTTTGCAATTCTTTCTATTTCAAACACATCTAGAAAACAATGTCCTAAACTTCTTTTAATACACATTAGCATGACCAAATGTAGTTAACCCTGTATCTGCCAAAAACATTGTATTTAGTTGGTGAACGAACAATGTTTTCTGCGCACGATTACGATTACTGTGCCCACGAGCCTGAAAGTAGCCATTTTAAACTGTACAACAGTAAAGAAAAGCACATGGGAGCAGCATGCAAGTAATAATAATAATAGGGACACACGACAAGTACTTACTTTTTAGAAGCACTTTCTTGATCCTTCTGTACTGATCCTGCTCCCTAAATTTCCGGTCTGACCAGCGTTTCCTCAATTGCTCCTTGGATCGTCGTACCCTAAAATTCCTGTGCAGACTCTTCACAACTTTAGTCATGATCTTGGCCTTTCTCACATTTGGGTTTAGGTACGGTACTTCCCATCATAGTTGGCCCTCTTCAAGATGTACACATCTCTACCATCTCTATAAAGGCCATAGTTGAGGCCTTAAACAGAGCTGGGACGTTTCGGGTTCCGGGCTTTCCTCTTCGTTACTGCTATTACGCACCTGCTGTGTCTCCGACATGTTCCTCTCCCACTGCGATGAAAGAGAAGGGGCGGGGAATATTCTAGAAAGAACCTCAGGGGCGGGCGATGCGGGCGGAGTTTCACGCATGCGCAGTGTATATAAAGCTAACACACGGGTGTCGTACGTACGATCTGTGAGTGGAGGAAGTGCCAAACTTTATAGCGAAGGTAACATTTTAACTTGGGACATCAGTGGCCTATACTGATTCAAGATTGAGGCCTATATTGGGATAAGATTAGGAGAGTTTAGCCTGATATTAGTGTTTTTGTCTTGTGTTTTGTCTTACAGCAAATATGAAACAATTCAAAGACCCTGAATTTATGGGCCAGTTCATAGACAGATACAGGGATATGAGAAATTTGTGGGAGGTTAAAAACCCCTTATATTGAAATAAACCAGCTAGGAAGGCATCGCTGGAGAAACTGCTGCAATTTGTGAAGGCGCAGGTCCCCGACACAGAGGCTTCCGAGGACCAACCTGGGCCTTCTATCCTGGAAGAAGTTGAGGAGCTCAGCTGGAGCCAGGTATAGTATTTTTGAACATATTTATTGTCCTAAAATTATTGTTGTTATAACTAGATGTTATTATTGATAACAAATGAATGATTTAACAAAAAGTGTTTGACATATCAATAGACAGTAGTGGCCAAAAATGATTGTGACAAGAATGAAAAATGCTGGGCTCAGAATGATAGTCTTTTCTATGTATTAACATTCAATTTGCAACAGTCATGAGCTGAAAATTGTGTGTGATTGATGAACCAAAAACTAAAACTATGTCCCTTTTTCATACACAGGAAGAACTCAGCGAGGTCGAGGCTCTGGAATGTGGCAGCCAGGAGGAGGCGGGGGTAAGTGTCAGCCAGAAGGTGGGGGTAAGTGTCAGCCAGGAGGTGGCCAGGCCCAGTAGCCTCACCCAATCCCAGGTGCCTCCCCTCCGCCTTACAACAAAAAGGGCCAGGAAGGGGAGTAACGTGGAGGAGGCAGCACTGGGCCTCATTAAGGACGCTAATGCGGCCCTGAAAATACCCCCTGAAGAGGCCTATGGCTGCTATGTAGCTGCAAAATTGCAGCAAATGGAGGAGGACCAACGCTTCATCTGTGAGCAGATTATTTTTCAGGCCCTTCATAAGGGGTTGAGGGGCCAAATGACTGATAACATGCACTTATGTGCGCTCGCCCATCCTCCTCCTCCTCCTCCTGCCACAAGTCCACCTCCATAGCCACAGCCTCCAAGGAAGGCTGCAGAGAAGGCTGCAGGGAAGGCTGCCAGGGAAGCGTGGAGGTAAGGCTGCAGGGAAGACAAGAAAGTGATAGCCTGGGTTCAGTCTGGTCTGACAGAAGACGCAGGCTGTTGTAGTACCACAGCCTGGGGACATATATGTCATCTGCTGCTGTTCATGATCTCTGGGAGTCCTGGACCAGATTGTGCTCCCTATTATATGGACGTCTCAGGCTACCAATTTTTGATTACAAAGAGTTGATGTGTGCCCTGGGGTACAAAGGCTTCGCAAATTCAAGAAGTTTCTCCAGCGTTGCCTTCCTCTTTATTTTGTTATGAGCCAGAATAAATGGAGATTTTTTAATATGAAATGTGCCTATGTGTTTTTCTTCAAATAGTTTGTTTGTGAGTAGGCAGGTACATTTCAAAAATACAATGTCTAATTAACAAGGGACAACAACCAACCTACTTGAGCTTTAAAAATACAAGATAATAATGTTGTTGTGAAAACTTGACACACAAAAAAAAATTATGGAGATCACTAGAAAATAATTTAAAAATAATCAAAAAAACAGGTGATCTTGATTAAAAAAAAATGACTATAAAAAATCATTCTAAACATTATTATGGAGATCTGGCTTTGAAAACAAAAAAAGATTATTCAGGAGATCACGAGAAATAATAAAGAAATCAGTTTGACAAAACTCTGTGTGAATATCAGCAGCAAAACAAATTCATTCTTCTAGCATTATAAAGAACAAAAAAATGCGCTGCATTAAAAGATCCAAAAATTTACAGTGTGACAAATGTGCTATCTCCATTCCGAACGCTAGTTTTACCATACCGAGCGCTTCTGTCTCGTACTTGATTCTGAGCATGCGTGATTTTTTGCTCGTCCGAATTACATACAGACAAACGTATTTTCGGATAGGAACTTTTCCGACCGAAAAATAGAGAACATGCTCTCAATCTTTTGCTGGCTGGAATTCCGCCAGCAAAAGTCCGATGGAGCATACACACGATCGCATTTTCCGACCAAAAGCTCTCATCGGCCTTTTGCTGGCAGAATTTCCGATCGTGTGTATGGGGCATTAGATCCTCTATTCCAAATGCACTGTCCTTTATCTGTTGGATGACTGGGGGAAAATTTGACTATAGACCATCTATAGCAGGGGTCTTCATACTTTCTAAACAAAGGGCCACTTTACTGTCCTTCAGACTTTAACGGGGCCGGACGAGGGCCAGTGGGAGTAGAAAATGTCCTGGCATCAAGTGGGAGTAAACAATACCCCATCATTAGTGTTATTGGAAGGAATTCTGCCTCATCGCTGGTGTCAGTGGGAGGTATAGTGACCCATTGTTGGTATCAATGGAAGGAATTGTGCCCTTTTGGTGGTGTCAGTGGAAGGAATAGTGCCTCACTGTTGGCAACAGTGTCAGTGAAAAAATAAAAAAATAAGTGCAGCGCTGAAACTAAATATGAATTGTATATCATACTAAAATAACCATAAGGAGTGATTAACCCACCAATGATAAATTGAATAAAGAAAAATATAAAAAGTGAAAAAACAAGTCTCCCATAGAAGACTAAGGCAGATGTCTCACCATATACAACAAGTGAGAAATTAAAAAGTATATGAAGAGGTGAATCAAGTCCCGATTAGAAACAATGCAGAAACTCAAAAAAAAAAAAAAAAAAAGTCCATAAACAAAGTGAATTGATGACCAGAGTACATATGTCCAGAGGAAATGTGACATAGGTGAGTCCAGCATCCAGAGTGATTCACACCCAAGTGAGATATGAGGCTCCTTACCAGCTCAAGGTGACCACCATAACAGTGGTCTCACCAGGCATTTGGGAAATTATCAGGTCACCCACAAACCTATGCCGATATTCACAGTTGAAAACGTGATACTCCTCAGCTGCCACTTCCAGCAACGTCTCCTCTCTACTTCCTCCCTGTGTCACAGTGTCAGTGACAGGAATTATGCCCCATTGGTTGTGTCAGTGGATGGAATAGTGCCCCAAGGGTTGGATAAAGGCAAGCAATGGGCCGCATCTGTCCCCATTGCACCAGTTTGGAGACCACTGATCTATAGGAATGAATAGATTCACAGCACAGATGAGCACTAGAAAGATGACTTGCTTGCAAAGGTTGTGCAGTGGCAGACTGGGTAGCACAATAAAGATCTTGGAAGTGGGGAAGAAGGTAAGTACAGTATATCATAGCCATAGTAATATGATGCCAGCAAGAACACTCTCTCCCTCCGGGTGGACGTTATATGACAGCCTCCGCTTCTCGCCGGTGATGCAGGCCCCAGGGGTGCGCAGCGTAGCGATGGGGGGCGAGGCTTGTCCCTTGGAAAAAGCCCAGCCCCGATAAGGGTACCTCATCAGAGTACCTGTCACCTCATCAGAGTACCTGTCACCCCGTCAAAGTAATATTAAAAGGAAAAAGGAATCCACATTATTGATTGCAAAACAGCAAAATACAAAAACCCACCGATTCGTCCGTAGGACGGTATATCTCCCTAAAAGCAACCAAAATTGAGAAAAATTATTATAAAGGGTCAAAGAGATGACCCTGTAAAGCAGTCAAGGGGAGATCAACCACGGTGTAAGTATAATATTATATATAAAGCTTTATTGGTGAAGTACAAATAACTAGTCACTCCAAACAGGGCAGTGCAACCACTCCCTGATTAGGTGATGTTCATGCAATTGCAATAATCTATGAAAAAATAAACACACTGCAATTAAACAACGTTGTCACAATATTAAAAAGCTCCAAACCATGAACCCCACTAGATCAAGACGAACAACCAAGCCCGGGAGAGATAATGGACTTATAGATTAGTTTCCCTGAATAGCATCTCCCCGTCAAAGTACCTGTCACCTCATCAGAATACCTGTCACCCCGTCAAAGTACCTGTCACCCTGTCAATGTACCTGTCACCTCATCAGAGTACCTGTCACCCCGTCAAAGTACCTGTCACCTTGTCAGCGTACCTGTCACCCCATCTGAGTACCTGTGATCCCATCTGAGTACCTGTCGTCCCATCTGAATACCTGTCGTCCCATCTGAATACCTGTCCCGTGAGCCCAGCAGAGCCTGTCGTGCAGCCAATTTCTACCTGACCTGCAGCCCATTAGTCCCTGTCTTGCAGCCCATTAGTGTCACCTGTCATACAGCCACCATGTAGAGAAAAGTATACACTCCAGAAGAGGCAAACCAAATGCTAAGCCTGACCGATGAGAGCAGCGGGGAGCTCTCACCGCCCCAGTACATTTCTGATTCCAGTTCCGATTCTGGTTCGCAATACGAGCCCCCCGAAGGCAGTACATCCGAATCGGAGGAGGAAGTAGTCCGTTCTAAAAGAAGACGGTCTGAACACCAGGCAGCTACCAGCAGCGCCAGACACCCCAATGGCCAATCGGCAAATGCCAACGACGCTAGACCCCAGGAGGAGAAGCCCAGTACAAGCGCTGCTAGACCCCAGCAGGAGTGGCCCAGTACAAGCCCTGCTAGACCCCAGGAGGGGAGGCCCAGTACAAGCGCTGGTAGACCCCAGGAGGAGAGGCCCAGTACAAGCTCTGCTAGACCCCAGGAGGAGAGGCCCAGTACAAGTGCTGCTAGACCCCAGGAGGAAAGGCCCAGCGCAAGCGCTGGAATTTCATGCCAAAGAAGTAGGGCCCAAACTCATCTTTCAGATGCCTTGGCAAACCCATTGTAGCTGCCTTCTAGCACCGGGTCAGCCACAAACCCCCTTTCACAGCACAGCCAGGTGTGCAGGCCAACACCGAAGGTTTCTCTGAAATCGATTTTTTAAATGTATTTTTCCTTGATGAGTTACTTCAAAGCATCGTAGACCAAACAAATCTTTTTGCCCATCAGTACATAGAAAACAATCCCAACTCATGCTATGCCCACCCTTTTGAATTGAGACCCCTAACAGTGGAGGAGCTTAGATGGTTTTTAGGCCTTACTCTCAACATGGGGCTTACAAAAAAAAAAAAACGAACTGCAATGCATATTGGTCTACCAACCCCATCCACCACATGCCAATTTTTTCAGCTGTGATGTCCAGGTCCCGCTATGACATGATCATTCGGTTCCTGCATTTCAGTGATAACTCGCAGTGCCCCCCCCCCCCCCCAAATCATCCGGATTTTGATAAATTGTACAAAATTCATCCCCTAATTGATTTTTTTTAATAAGAGGTTTTCCGGACTTTACATCCCTGACCAGAACATCTCTGTGGACAAATCCCTGGTCCATTTCACAGGCTGGCTGGGAATCAAGCAGTATATCCCCAGTAAGAGGACGAGGTACGGATTGAAGCTCAACAAGAGGAGAGGATCTGATGCATACTTGCGATCGGGAGCTTTCCAATCATGTGACCGCTGTGACAGCCAATCACAGCGGTCACATGATCCGAATGCCCACCACTGCCTTCTGGCTTTTAGAACTCTTAAAGGGCCAGGAGGCGGTCGGTGTGAAGGGGTTAAAAAAGTGCTGCAAAGAAAAGGCAGCTCCAAGAATAGACGATCAGTAACAGATAATTGCTGTTCTTTGAGCAGCATAAAATTGAACAAAAGCACAGATCAACATTAAATATAAATCAAGAAAACCCCCCAAAAAAGAGATTTCTAAAATACCACTTCTGAAACAAAAGCCCATTTCTTTAAAGGGAAGCCTTGACTTAAAAAAAGCCTCAAATAATAAGAAAAAGGACAGCAGAGGGGTTGATTGCCCAATGAGCTAGCAATCAGAATTATAGTACAGTTTCCTAACCCTTATTTGTCCATATGCAGTATGACAGCTTTACCGATCCTTTTCCCTGCAATAGCTACATTGACACTATGGCTGCTCAGTGCCCCCCTTTTTTAGTGAAGGTATGGCACATAACAAAGTCTTTATTACTAAGACAGCTGACCAAAGTTCAGAAGACCTTGCAGTCCATCATCATTACAATTTATTTTGGAGGCTGAATAGCTGAATTAGTTCTGTGGGTGGGTCTGCAATCTGCAAACAGACTTAGTTCGCCTCGAACCCATGTTGCACACTAACCTAAATCTCATGCATACTTGTTTATGTTTCAAAGAGAAGTAGATATGGATTTAGTAATGTCTTAGCAGTAGACTTACTCTTTACATTCAAACTTTTATACTAAAGTACATATAAAATGTATATGATCAGTAAGGATTATTTTTATGACTAAAAGTGTCACAAGTCCACAAGATGTGTTAGCAAACATTTCACCTATTTTTTTTAAAGCGGAGTTCCACCCACTTTTGAGAGGTGGTCTTAAACGAAAGACCACCTCTCCACCCCTCGTTTTTGGATAGTAAAAAATTTAATTTTTTCTTCTATAGTACCTTTTTATGAAGTACAGCCTGTACTTCCGATCCATCCAGTCCGCGGCGCAGGACGTCATATCCACTTGTGCGGCGAGCCCCCCCACGCTGTCTTCTGGGACCTGTGTGTGTCCCAGAAGACAGCTGGCCATTCACAAAGTGTCGCGCGACTCGTGCATGCGCATTAGGAAATGGGCAGTGAAGCCGCAAGGCTCCACTGCCGGTTTACCTTAATTAGAATGGAGACACCTGCACCCAATCGGCCTTGGGGGGCCGACATCGCGGGCTCCCTGGACAGGTAAGTGTCCTTATTAAAAGTCAGTAGCTACAGTGTTTGTAGCTGCTGACTTTAAAAAAAAAAAAATTTGCAGGTGGAACACCGCTTTAAGGGGGCATTTAGCATTAGTCTATTAGACACAAAATGGATTTGTGCATGCTTTGGATTTCCTTCTAAGTTTTACTCAGTTCACATTTTTCATTATTTGATGTATGTAAAATGATATATTTTAATATAGAAGTACAGGTATGCACAGGAGAGTGAGAATGTCACACGGCGTCTGGGCATGTGCACTAAAACACATTCACCCGATAATATTTTTCACTCGGTACCAGGAAATAAGCTAACCACAGCAGAAATGACAAGCCACAGGAACTAGTGCTAACAAACGGCTCTTCAAAATATGTACTCATGAACTGTGTTTTGCTATTTGAATTAGTATAATGGAGTAATATATATTTTATTATGTTTTGAATGCATTTACAATGTTCATAATGTAATCTTCTTTTTTTCAGTTCTGATACCACAGAAATTTCTATATAAATTATAGATCATAGGCATACATACTTTGTGTATAAAAAAAAATGATCAACGTACTTTTAAATAGTGATGGAAACCAAAAGGAATTTCACACAAGCTTGGGGTAGACCAGGGATACTGAATTTAAATTTCGAGGAGGTCTAGTCAGTAAAATTTTCCTCTAGTATAGGTCCATATCTCATATTTTATTTTATTTTTTTATATAATCTTTATTTATTTTTACAACATTGACAAGATAATCAAAAGGACAAGAAAAAAAAAAACTAAGAAAAATCAAAAAATAAGTTAGTCCAAGTGGGCATTGATCATTATACATAACATGAGTTCCGATTGACCAGCCTACATAGAGAGTATAGAGACAAGGGTGGTTACGTAATTGTCTCTGAGGCAGATGAATAAACAATAACTAGAGACAATATGTTGTCTCTAGCCCTGCTACCAAACTTAGCGTCAATGATGAACAAACGCCACAAAATGGGTAGAAAAAAATAAAAAGAAAAGGGGCAGACATAGAAAGAAAACAAAACAAAATAGCAGAAATAGTAAAAGAAGCACTCTACTATAATGTGGGTTCAGTCACATATCAACCATCTCAAAGGATCAAGTCAAGTCTAGATAGTTTCTGACAATTAAACATCACCCAAAGATCAGAGTTGTAAAACAGCCTACGTGTCTCAGACGTTAGTCCTTAGTCATGGCTAAGGACTAACGTCCAAAAGGCATAGGCTGTTTTACAGCTCTGTACATGTATTTAATAAAGGAATACTATTTTGGATGTCATCCTAAGTGCCGACTATCTCTTTCCTTATTCTAGTAAGTTGGAGGTGTCAGCAGCCTGAAGTTCTGAGCACCGGGCGGAGCTTTTATGTGGGAAGGTTGCAGCACCTATACACTTGTTTACCCATCAGTTGTAGGTTCGACCGGGCCTTGTCAACATAATGAATCCAAGTGGCCCATATACCATACCATTTTAAATTAAATTTTTCTAAAGATACCTACACCTTCCTGAACATACCATGGTGCCAGTCCAATATCCCTCGCAGAGCAATCGCCTCATAATACTTTCAGATATCCAGTACGCCCAGGCCTCCCATCCGCATAGACCTCTGCAGGGTGCGAAGAGCCAGAGATGGACTTCCCCCATGCCAGATATATTTCAGAAAATGACTGTTAAGGATCGAAAAGAAAGACCTGTGTAAAGAAATAGGCTCCATTTGTAGGTAGAACAGGATTCAGGGTAACATATTCATCTTTAACACACTGACTCGGCCCATCCACGAGAAGGTCTCTCAGTCCCAGCTTTGCAGATCTGTTTTTATGGTGGAAAGTCGGGGGGCATAATTACTATTATAAAGCCGGGAGCAAAGGGGGGTAAGGTGGATACCCAGATACTTCAAGTGAGTGTGGCACCAGGTGAAAGAGAACAAGGATTGCAACCGTGTACGCAAGCTAGAGGGGATATTTAAAGATAGAATTTCAGATTTATTATAATTGATTTTGAAATTAGAAAGGGAGCTAAAACTCTGTAATTCAGCCATGATGTTGAGGAGAGCTATCAGGGGGTCAGTCACAAAACAGGACATCATCCGTGTAAGATGACAGTTTATGTTCTCTCGGCCCTACACAGAAAACTTTAACATCTGGATTCAGGCGAATCCTATTGAGCAATGGTTACAGGGTGAGTGCAAAAAATAAGGGGGGACAGTGGGCATCCCTGCCTAGTTCCATTCTGGATAGGGAAGGTGTCTGAGAGGATGCCGTTCACCTTAACTCAGGCCTCAGGGGAGCTATAGAGTGAAGCTATCCAAGAGAGCATATTAGGACCAAGTCCCAGTCTAATCAATACTGTTCGAAGGTATACCCAATTCACCCTGTTGAACGCCATTTCAGCATCAGTGGAAAGCAGGAGACAGGGTGGATGGCCGGACTGTGCTTGAGCCCAATGGATCAACTGGATCGCACAGTTGGAATTGTACCCAGCTTCCCTCCCAGTAATAAAACCCGTCTGGTCTAGATGTATCAATGTTGGCATTATGGGTTAGCTAAGACCTTTGCCAATATGTTTATATTGGTGTTCAGAAGTGTGATCGGTCTATAGCTACTAGGGGTAGTGTGGACTTTTCCTTCTTTAGGGATCACCGTGATATGAACCAACAACCCTTCTTTGGGTATAGTAGTACCCGAGGCCAAGGCGTTAAAGTAGGTACACATAGGGGTAGACAGCAGAGGAAGGCACTGTAATAGGCGTTCGTAAAGCCGTCAGGTCCTGGACTTTTCCCCTTCAGGAGTTCTTTTATAACTTTCGCTAATTCTGTCTAGGTGATAGGCGTCCCAAGTTGCTTGCTAATTTGGGGGGTAAGCTGAGAGATTTGAGCCTCCTCTAGATACTGTAGTATACGTTCCTGTTTCTGGTCCACTGTAGACCCAGGTAGCATGTCAGGGAGGTGATAGAGCTAAGCATAATAATCCATCAAGGTAGCAGCAATCTTAGAGGAGTGAACAATCTGGGAGCCCATTGCGGCATGAAGTTTATGGACATGGCCTGAGGTCTGCTGTCTGCGTAGAGCCCTGGCAAGCAGTATACCGCATTTGTTCCCGAACTCGTAAAATTTGTGAGAGATATGGCGTAATCGTGCTTGTATCTGGGTATCGAGTAAGTTAGCAAGCTCCAAACGAAGAGCTTAGAGTTCTGCAGATAGCTCCGGAGTCATACAGCGTTTATGTTTTAGTTCCACAGATCGAATTTCTGTAAGAGGGGTTTGTAGATCCCCATCATGTGCTTTTTTTAGTCCAGAGCCCTGAGATATGAACTCTCCCCTAACCACCACTTTATGCCCTTCCCAGATGGATGCCAGCCCCACATCATCAGTTGAGTTCTGCAAAATACAAAGAAATGGAGTCTGATATTTGCTTTGACGCCACCGTATCATCTAAAATGTTCTTGTTCAAATGTCAAGTCTACGACTTAGTGTCAGAGGACGGTGGATGTAAAGAAAGGGATACCGGGGCATGATCCGAAATGGTAATAGAACCGATCAAAGCACTTGAGAAGGTCTCCAGAGAAAACTGATCCATCAGCAAAAGATCTATTTGGGTATACACACTGTGGGTAGCCGAGTCGTAGGTGAAATCTTTATCAGTAGGATGGAGCACTCTCCAGCAGTCTACCAGATGGTGGGAGTGTAGAGACTTTCTGAATCGCTTAAGGAAAGCAAATGAGTGAGTAGAGTGGCCCAAGGATGTGTCCGGCTGAAGGTCCAGGCTGACATTAAAATTTCCTCCCAAGAGCAACTCCCTCTCTAAAGGCGGAGTGGGATTCTAAAACAGAGTCCAAAAAGGTGAGCTGCTGAGTGTTCGGTGCGTACACGGTTGCGAAAGTACATTTACAGCCTAGAATGGTGCCTTTAACTGCTGCCTGCCCACTGTCAAATGACGGCTGGGCTGTGCAGCTTTCATTATGGACAGCGTCCCAGAATGGCCACTCTCGCTTGCCCGCAGGGGTGCACAGCGCGGTGATCGTGGCCGCGCCATGCTGCTAGGACATGGCTCAACTCCGATCTCTGGAAAGAGCCATGTCCGCGGCTCTTTAACCATGTGATCGGTTGTGTCCAATCACAGCTGGTCACATGTAAACAAGGAAGTGCCGGTAATCAGCGCTCCTCGCCTCACACTGACAGAGTGTGTGGCGAGGAGAGACGATCAGCGGAGAACAGTGGAGAACGCAGGGGGACATCTAGGAATGTAATCAGGGCACTGATCATCAGTGCCCTCATTACAATATTGCAAAATAGTGTCACAAATCAGTGCCCACCAATGCCAGCTATCAGTGCCCACCAGTGGCAGCAATCAGTGCCCACCACTGCCCACAAGTGCCACCAATCAGTGCCAATTAGCGATGCCAGTCAGTACTGGCAATCAGTGCTGCCTATCAGTGCTGCCCATCAATGCCCATCAGTGCCCATCAGTACCGCCTATCCGTGCCGCCAATCAGTGCCCACCAGTGCCGCCTATTAGTGCCCAACAGTGCCGCCTATCAGTGCTCATCAGTGCCACATATCTGTGCCACCTATCAGTGCCCATAAGTGTGGCATATTAGTGCCTCCTCATCAGTGCCACCTAATCAGTGCCCATAAGTGCCGCCTCATCAGCGTACATCAAAAATTACTTAGTTACAAAATTTACTGATGGAAAAAAAGTAAAAAACTTTTTTTTCAAAATTTTTGGTGTTTTTTTTTTGTGTAAAAAATAAAAAACCCAGCCACGATTAAATACCACCAAAAGAAAGCTCTATTTGTGTGAAGAAAATGATAAAAAATTTGTTTGGGTACAGTGCAGCACGACCGCGCAATTGTCATTCAAAGTGTGACAGCGCTGAAAGCTGAAAAATGGCTTGGGCAGGAAGAAGGTGAAAGTGCCCGGTAGGCAAGTGGTTAAGAAAAATGAATCTGCCATTAGAATCAATAAGCTGGCCTAACAAGACAAAGGGACATTGCTTATGTATGGGCTATGGCAACCCCTCTCGATTTATAACATGGAGAGTTGCCGAGATATCAAGTGGGTGGGGAGGCGGGAGACCAAGTCAGTGCGAAAGTGTGTCTCCTGTAATAAAAGAACCTGTGCCCCAGGCGTTTCATCTCGAGCCACAACTTACTGCGTTTATTATGTGATACTATACCACAGACATTGTATGATACCACTTTCAGTGAAGCCATGATGTATGGGAGTTGTGGAGACATCCAATGTCTTCGGCAGAAGGGGAGAGAGACCTGCAAGCGACCAATCCAAAGGTCAGGGAGTGCTGAGAAAACAAAAAACAGAAGTAAAAACCTGGAAAACATAAAACCGTCAAAACAAACAAAACAGTCAGTGTAAACCTTGCCATAAGGACATTCCAAAGTATCCTACCATGACTAGTCGGGGGTCTACACCCGGCCTTCTGGCCAAGAAAAGAGTGGATGCCAGCGAGCAGCGTGGGGTCCCAAACGGGGGACATAACTCCTAGGAGTTGACCTATTAGGGGTGAGTGGCACAGCACCAGGTGCGATTCCACCAGAAAACCTGTTCAAAATGAAAAGCACATCAGCATCAGAGATGTGTAAAACATCTTACCACAGCAGTATTAAGAGTCAAGGAAGAACCCCTGAGGTCCCTGTGGAAGGAAACTGTAGCAGGTTGGGTAATTAGTTCACATGAGTCCTTCAGGACCTCCTCTGGAGGGGGGGAATAGAGGGAAGATTGCGAGATAGCACGGGGCGTCATTTCCGGACCTCTTCCGACCCCTGCGACTTGCAGGGCGCCAAGGTTGCGGGCGTGAAGGGAACGGGATCTCTGGTGAGGACCTCCAATCCAGAAGATCAATGGAGGGTAAGCCCAGACGTTTCAGGAACTGCGGCAGATCATCTCTGTTCCGTAAGGTGAATTGCTGGCCATCCTTGGTCACTGACGAATTGAAAGGGAAGCCCCATCTATAGATTAGCTTTGCATCCTGAAGAGCCTCAAGTAGTGGCTTAAGGGCACAACGTTGCATTAAGGTGCTCCTGGAAGAAGGACAATTTTGCGCCATCAAAGTCCACATAGCGGACACCTCTGACATGGAACATTATGCGTTCCTTTAAGGAATGCATATGACATCCCTTGGCTTATCCGGGTCATCGAAAGGCGGACAGAAGCGTGGCCTATTTCAATGTGAGCAAGCTCTTTGCGGCAGAGAATCTACTTAAAAACACCTTGCAGAGTAGGAACTATATCTCTATGAGCAGTAGCTTCTGGCAAGCCTCTGATGCGAATGTTAACTCTGCGACTTCTATTTTCAAAGTCATCCATTTGATCTATTAAAGAGTTAATCCATTGGTCCTGGGTCTTGTAGCGCTCACTAAGTGCTTGCAGGGCAGGGGTAACCTCTTCACACTGCGTCTCCAATGTCTCTACTGTCCCCCCAATATGGGCCGTATCAGCCTAGAGTGCCTCAATGTCTTGCCTGAATGTCTTTTCAACCCTATGGGCAAATAGCTCTAGGTCAGCCTTCCTGGGGAGGGATAGGATGTGTGCCCGCAAGTCCTTGGTCCCCATCACATCTCCCACAGCTGAGTGATCATCCTGGCTGACCGGACATGAGGGTGAGGTGGGGGGAGGAAGCAAGGGTAACGGGAGCTGTGGAGAAGGGATAGGAAAGGTCTCATGTGCTGCTTGGGATTTCGCATTTGGCACCATCTTGGAAGCTCCAGACAGATCCAGATCGGTTCTGGAAGGTCCACTGTGGCTGCAGGGACGTCCGCCATTTAGATGGCATCATTTCGAGCCAAAATCTCCCTGAGAAGACTGCTGTGGGTGCGAGCTGGGTAGTGGGATCACGGAGCTCCTTTGAAGTGCGTCCTCACATGCTAATGCCGTGGCCAGGTCCCCCATATCTCATATTTAACTATGACTCAGATCCTTCAAATCACACCTCCCCTCTTTACATCACAGAGCTCACTTTACATCAGTGTTCTCAGTCCCCCTTTCACATCACAGCCCTCCTTCACATAACAGCCCTTCCCTTACATCAGTGTCTTCAGTCACCCTTCACATAACAGCCCCCTTTACATCAGTGTTCTCAGTCCCTCCTTCACATCACAGCTCCCTTTCACATTAATGTCCTCAGCCGCTGCTTCACATACCAGCCCCTCATCAGTCCCCCTTCACATAGCAGCCCCCCTTACATCAGTATCCTAAATCCCCCTTCATATTACAGCCCCCTTTCACATTACAGTCCCACCCTCTTGCCATCCCTTTTCTGATTGTTAAAGCAGCTGTCTAACTCATAGCTTATAAAAGAAGATGGAAAATACTTCCTGTTCAGCTCATGGTTGTTTCAATCTCCACTCTCTTGCAGAGCTACAGATGTAGGCAGTATCCGACACTTCCTGGTTCGTCATGTAACATGCCCCCCTTCAGTGCTTTGTGGTTCCACCCCAACACTGGTTTCCCAGTGGGCATACTAATACCCACCAAACACAGTCCCACCGCATCTGGTGAGAATGGACCCTGAAGGACCACATGGGTGGATGAGTGGGAGTTGTAGTTCTCTTCTGCCCGTGTGTGTACGGCCAGTCTATTAGCATCAGCACAGCTCCCCTCCAGCTAACCTAACAGTGCTACTTAATGGTCTCACCCTTGTGGCGGGTGTCTCCTGGGTGTGGTCCGCACCCCCCGCACCCCCATAATGACGTCACTGCTCCAACGGCTCCCCTCTGAAGGAACGGGTATGCTGTTCCTTCAGAGCACATGCGCCAGTGATGTTACTAAAGGAACTGCATACCTAAATATTTCCTAAACGGTGCACATTTAGGAGATATTTACAGTAACTACAGGTAAGCCTTATTATAGCATACCTCCCAACATTTTGAGATGGGAATGAGGGACACCTACTAGCAAATGTATGTAGGCATAGGACACACCTCCTGCCACACCCCCTTAAAGGAGAATTAACCCAAAAAAAGTTATCTACATTCACAAGGGCTTTTTTTTACCAATACTATTCCTTTATATTGGCTTTTAAAATTTACAAATGCAGCAATTTAGAATTTGGATGAAAGGTTTAGCACTGGGAAACACGTTTTGAAAGATAAAAAGTGCATTTTATATACAACTTACAACTATATAGATCAGACCAAATGAGGGACAAATGAGGGGGAAAGAGGGACAGAGGGACATTGCTCCAAATCAGGAACAGTCCCTCGAAATCAGGGACAGTTGGGAGCTATGTTATAGGCTTGCCTATAGGTAAAACATAAATGAACTGGCTTTACTACCACTTTAAGTGTTGAAATT
The DNA here is from genome assembly GCF_042186555.1 of Aquarana catesbeiana. Taxonomy (NCBI): domain Eukaryota; kingdom Metazoa; phylum Chordata; class Amphibia; order Anura; family Ranidae; genus Aquarana; species Aquarana catesbeiana. The sequence continues at coordinate 143,117,853 of NC_133326.1, forward strand.
ACTGAGAGTATATATAATTGTAAAGATAGGTGCTGCTTTTAAACTCTATGCCAATAAACGCAAGAGATATGAAATGTGACACAATGGGGTTTATTTATTAAAGCTAGAGCGGGCAAAGTAGTCACAGTTCTGCAGAGAAACCAGCTTCCAGGTTTTATTGCTAAAGCTTAATTAACTGCTTCAGCCCCGGAAGATTTTACCCCCTTCCTGACCAGAGCACTTTTTGCGATTCGGCACTATGTCGCTTTAACTGACAATTGCACTGTCGCGCGTCGTTGCACCCAAATAAAATTGACGTCCTTTTTTTTCCCACAAATAGAGCTTTCTTTTGGTGGTATTTGATCATCCCTGTGGTTTTAATTTTTTGCGCTATAAACAAAAAAAGAGCAACAATTTTGAAAAAAACGCAATATTTTTTACTTTTTGCTATAATAAATATCCCCCAAAAATATATAAAAAAATATTTTTCCTCAGTTTAGGCTGATATGTATTCTTCTACATATTTTTGGTAAAAAAAAATCACAATAAGCGTATATTGATTGGTTTGCGCAAAAGTTATAGCGTCTACAAAATAGGGGATAGTTTTATGGCATTTTTATTATTAATTTTTTTTTATTAGTAATCTCGGCGATCTGCGATTTTTATCGGGACTGCGACATTATGGCAGACACATCGGACATTTTTTACACTATTTTGGGACCATTGTCATTTATACATCGATCAGTGCGATAAAAATGCATTGATTCCTGTGTAAATGACACTGGCAGTGAAGGGGTTAACCACTAGGGGGCGATGAATGGGTTAATTGTGTCCTAGGGAGTGATTCTAACTGTGGGGGGAGGAGCTTCAATACACATGACAGCGATCACTGCTCTCGATGACAGAGAGCAGCGATCTCTGTCATGACACAAGGCAGAACAGGGAAATGTTTTGTTTACAAAAGCATCTCCCCGTTCTACTTCTCCATGACACGATCACGGGCACCTGGCAGACATCGAGTCCGCGGGACCCACGGTCACAGAGAATGCGGCGGACGCACACGCGCACCCACAGTGCAGCTTCTTAAAGGGGACGTACCTGAACGCCCTTTTGCCCACCAGTGCCATTCTGCCGACGGAAATCGGCGTGCACTGGACGGCAATCAGTTAAACAAGCTGAGCTTAGAAGCTGCTCTGCAGAATTGTGACTATTTTTGCCCTCTCTAGCTTTAGTAAATAAAACCTCAGTATGTGAAAGAAAATATATGTTGCAATCAACCACAAAGTGTCCATACATCTGTGGAATTGTGGAATAATTTCTGCTTAAAGTGATTTTAAAGCTTCGAGTTTTTTTTTTTTTAAATAACAAACATGGTATACTTACCTCCACTGTATACCTCAGCCTCTTCTGGGGTCCCGCCGGCTGCGCTGGTGGCTCCTCCCCGCATCGTATAACCCCCTAGAAGAAGCGCTCTCCTGGGGGGTTACCTTGCAGGCGTGCTCCCGAGTCCAGCATTTGCTTCCATAGACACAGAATGCTGGACTTGGCCTTGCGTCATTGGATTTGATTGACAGTAACGGGAGCCAATGGCTGCACTGCTATCAATCTATCCAATCAAGAGCCGTGAACCCCGGGCAATGGAAGAGCATGTCTCCTCCTTGGGAAATTCCAGGGCTCAAGTATGTAAAACGAGGGGGGGGGGCTGGGGGGCTAAGATGCATTAAGGTGAAAAAACACAAGGGTTTACAACCCCTTTAAACTAATAATACCACATATACAGTACTGATAATGTCCATAAATATGTAAAGCTGTATCCCAGACACCACGTCCTTAAATATCAGTGATAACCTGTTCACTCCAGAATAAAGTGCTTCACTATGTTTGGTTAGGTAAACCACTCACCAGACATAAATGGTCATAAAGACATACTCAGCCTTTGAATTATACGAACAATGAAGACAGAATAGGTTGTTATGCACTCCTCTGCATCTCCTCTCCCTCATTCAATAGGAATTATGGATCCAAAAAAAAAAGAATGCATCAAACGTCTGGATGTTCATTCATTCCACTGGTATAATATTATTTTAATTTAATTTATTCTGGCCCATGGAATGAATGCTAAAGTGCTAAATGTGCCTATTGCTAAAGAGCAGTTAGACGGGCCTGCCTTTTTTTTGCAGCAAAACCACTCCTGAAGGCACTGTTTTTTTTTTACCTGCCTCTAAAGGCCGGTTCACACTGGTCCAACATGCACTCCGGCTTCGAGAGCACAAGTCTCATGACATGGCAAAATCAGTGGTTTCCTATGAGAGCCATCTTAACTAGTCCAACTTGTGTCGGTTCCTGCACTACTTTAGCCCGACTTGGACACAATTTCAGCCTTTTGATTTGAATGGAAGTCACAGCAAAGTCAGATCATCATCTTAATTGATCTGACTTGTGGTATGCGTGTCCCCCCCAAGACCATACCGAATTTCATATGGGTACAGTGTTGCATGACTACACAATTGTCATTCAAAGTGCAACAGCGCTGGAAGCTAAAAATTGGCCTGGGCAGGAAGGAGGTAAAAGTACCCAGTAGTGAAGTGGTTAAAACCAATTAATACTGTCAGACACTGAGCAGGAATGGATTTAGACTGGCCTGCATGGCATGGTAGTTTCACCTTTTATACAGTGGAATAAAGACCTTAAAGTTTTCCCATTTTGCATTTCGACATTTGCAGCCAAATTGGGATAATGCCTAATTTATATTTGTTGCATGTACTTGTTCACCAAGCATAATCTAAAAAAATATTTAAAAAAATGCTGCTCATCATTTTAACTGGTTGTTTGTGATAACTCACTGAGCAGTTGTACTCAGTTCTCTTTGCATATGAGGGGGCAGATGAGATGTTTTGTTTCCATAATTAAACTCTTTCTGCACTGTGCTGGCAGATCTCATGGTCTCTTGAAAACTAGATTTGAACACTATCCGTCCTGACAAAAGGTTAAGCATTTAGAAGCTGGGCTTCCTGCATTGTATGTTAATGAGGGACTCAGACTGTCCCAAGCATTTTGTATTAGAACAGACTCTGGAGGTTATTTACTAAAGGCAAATCCACTTTGCACTACAAGTGCACTTGGAAGTGCAGTCGCTGTAGATCTGAGGGGGGCATGCAAGGAAAATAAAAAACAGCATATTAGCTTGCACATGATTGGATAAAATCAGCAGAGCTTCCGCTCATTTGCAGATATTCCCCTCAGATTTACAGCGACTGCACTTCCAAGTGCACTTGTAGTGCAAAGTGGATTTGCCTTTCGTAAATAACCCCCTCTGACACTGTTCAGAAATGCTTGCAGTCAACCATGAGGCCTTCTTCTGACAAACATCTAAATGGTACATGGTAAGATTTTTTTAAAATTCTTTTTTTAGGTATGCCGTGTAAATACGAACACATAAACAAATAATGGGCTTTATCCAATACAACTGCAAAAGTGGACATATACCTATATCCATGTTGGAATACAAGGAATGCTTGATGTTATTTAAATAGCAGCAGTTTGCCGCTAAAATAGCCTAATGCTGTTTGTTTTCAATTTTCCAAATGAGAGGTAGGCATGTTCTTATTAAGCTGTAACTACTACTGTTGCAGTGTACTTGAAGTATTTGGAATTGAAAACAGCAGGTGTTGCTGTCATTTATGACTGACCATCTAAATCAGGAAAGGGAGGACTGTAGTTAATGTTAATGAGCTATACTTGCCAATGCAGAGACCACTGTGGAACTTCCTCCTCTGTATACTCACAGAGGCTTACTCTCTTCCTGACTGTCATAGATAGCCAGCTGAAGGAAAGCATTGCCATTTATAACAAGGAAACTTTCCGGTCTTTTTTTTTTCCACAGTCATACAGGAAAGATCATGTCTCCATTTTTGCGCATAAGTCTTTCTAATTTTGAAGTTGGACCGTACTTGCAAACTAATGGGGAGGCAACACAGAGACCCTATTGTGCTGTCATAGTAAAAGAAGCTATTGACACAGGTAAGCATATGTTGCAATGTCTTGTAATATGTTGCAATATGTATAATCAAGTTCACTATGTCCAATTCTGTATGTTAAAAAGAAAAATATGTTGCTTGTCTGAATATGCAAAATCATTTAAATTAAATGTGCCCAAGATTTAGTTTTTAAAATGATACAAGCTGGTATATTTTTATGCATTAAAGATCAAAGCTTAACATAGAGTTCTATGTAAAATGAAGTTCAAGGAAATGTAACAAGTATTATATACATTGATCTGATTATATATTTAAAAATGGACCTTTCCCCCCTTTCACTAAATTTCACTAAATTTCACATGAGCATTATACTATACATGTAAAATCATCCAACACTGTTTGCTTTTACTTACCTTTTTGTTTGTCCACTTCCTGGTTTCCCTGAAGGCATTGGTGATGTAGCTCCTTCCACACAGATGCCCACTTGGAAGGCGACACAAGTGCCTTGAGGGAGATCTTGTTCCTAAACTGCGAGATCTCGTCATACTTCACGTGTGCTAGCTAAAGTGCATGAAGTAAATGGCGCCTGGAACTTCCTCTACAGAACCGCCTGTAGAGGAAGCTCTGGGTGCCATTTTGGTACGTAGAGAAGTTGGAGGTCAGTGTGGGGGAGACGCTGTGTCGGTGTGTGGTTGTGCCATAGTAATTGAAGAGGCCACTGGTGTTCCTGCACGTGCATTAAGCTTGTTTTGACCACCTTAATCGGGTCAGAACAATCTGGTAGGCCTTTTATTTTACAGCACATGTTGTGGAGTTTTTCTCTTCAGGGCTTTCCAAGCTACCTTCTCACACTCTTCCCCTCGGTGATGCTTCCATCTGTAGAAGAACTGTGAAATACTGGCTAACTGGAAATATAATTTTCTTCTTTACCTTAAGAACTGTCATATCAACCCTATCTTTAGAGATTTAATTGCGTTTTTTACTTTGAATGAGTTTTTACAGCACTGCCACGATTTATGCACTTTGCACTTTATTTGGGAACATTAAAATATATATGTGGAATTTTCATGATTGTATATTCCACCATGGATATGCTGTATTAAACAAGCAAACAAATCCTGTTTGAAAAAGAAGCAGCTAGCACAAGGTAAAGAGATAGAACACCTTCAATGAACACCAGTATATAATGTGCAGCACTATTATCATAAATAAAACCAAAGGACATGATGTATAGATTATACACTTTAAAGAAGCAAATTAAAAAAGGCCCAGTAATTAATAGTGCTCATGTGCTGAGCAAAGTCCATAAAGGTGTAGGAAGTGCTTCAAACATCCAAAGGAAAGCTCCCAGAAATCCAGTAAAGACAGTAGTGAAGTTGTGTGCTTTCCAGAAGCCAATGACTCTCATACTACAGAGAAGCCAATAGCGCTTTATGGGAAAAATCCCAAAAATGCCCACGGTAGGTGTTGTTGCGAATGCATTCATCTGACTGTCAGTTTTAGCCTTGCAGCTTTCACAGGTGAAGAGTCTGAAGAGGTTATTGATGGTTGTATGGTACAGAGAACCAGTTAAAGGAATATATACATGAAGATCTAGTTCCTGTTTTTTGTGAGTTGAGCTGGAGTGAAGTCTGAGGATTTACTTGGATTGCAACACCTACCACGGGCATGTTTGGGATTTTTCCCTAAAGCGCTACTGGCTTCTCAGTAGTATGAGAGCCAGTGGGTTCTGCTAAGCATCCAACTTCACTTCTATCTTTACTGGGTTTCTGGTTGCTTTCCCTGGGAAATCTGGAGCACCTCCTACACCTATGGATTTTGCTGAGCACATGAGCACTGTTAATTACTGGACTTATTTTATTTTGGTTCTTTAAAGTGTATAATCTATAGATCATGTCCTTCAGTTTTATTTTTGATAATAGCGCTGCACATTATATGCTGAAATTTTGATCAGTGTATGGCCAATGTTAGTTCAGTTTTCTGCTAGACTTTCAGTATGTTTCAGTATTGCTACAAAAGAGGTTACTGTAATGCCAGTATAAGAAGGGGGCATGGCGTGAGCATGGTGCTGTCTGCACATTTCTAAACTGTGGTCTGTGCTAAACTCTCTAAATATACCCATATAGCCTCAATAACCCTAACCCAAACACAGCTTCAAAATGGGGAAAAAGGCAACAAGTTTGAACATTCCAAATGCACATACACATGTGTAGCAATTACTCTCGGCGGAGCTGCTGGTTTAAGCGGGCTTGTTACCTTCACTCTCGACACCCCTGCTTCACCGGCACCGGGTCTAGGGTTCTGTTGAGTTTACCTCTGGACGATAAACGCACCAACACTTGAGTACGTTTTCAATGCTTTATTGAACTAAGTAACGAAGGAAGTAGCAGGAAAGAGGCAGGAGGGAAGCTACAGGGAAGCTCAAATACCTTTCTTTAGGATTCTTGAGAACGTCCTTTAAAGTTGAATGTTGTAATCGGATGCAATCCCCTTGTGGGACACAATCTTTGCTCGCCTGGATAGGCCTCTTTCACTTGCTTAGCAGCCAGTACGTAGCACGAACAAAAGTCTTTGCCACAGACTTGCTTGAAATAAATCCATACAATCCTCTGCCACAGGATGTATTAAATTTTGCGGTGAATGTCAGACACAGTACTTGGACCTCTAAGCCAACCCGGCAGTACTATGCTGTAAAACTACTTTAGGATACGTCCGCCAACCGAGTCACCAGGCCCCTCTCCAGATAGGGTTGCCACATCATCCCTTTAATCCAGGACACACATTAATTACACAGGTTCTGTGGCTGATTTAGGTGGTAATTAAATTCACTTGGTGCCTTATCTGCATTAAATCAGCCACAGAACCTGTGTAATTAATGTGTCCTGGATTAAAGGGATGATGTGGCAACCCTATCTCCAGACCAGCGCTCTGCGTGATCCCTCCATGACGGGTCCTCCCCTGGGATCTTCTCGGTTGTCCAGCTTCTTCACTTTGGATAGACAGCTCAGGACCATTCCTCGGCTGCTGTGGTAGACCCCAGACATGCTTCTGGGCCCACCCACGCGCCGCAGCGGCGCGGGCCTCCGGAACGGAGGACCACGAGGTAGCACTCTAACGCATACCTGTCGGCCAGGAGGGCCAGCAGGTGGCTGAAAACGAACCCCAAAACATGGTGTCTGTCCCATAAATAGCCTCTCCCAGATTGCAACTCGGAGGACCACCTCCACCGAGTTGTCTCCGGGACAGAGGAGCACCCATACGCTTCATCACGTTGCCTTTCCAACACTAGCCAGTGGTAACAGCGACACCCACCGGCTCAGTGTGGAACCACACCAGGGCCGATCCTAGGGTCACAGACGCCTGGGTGCAGAAATATTTCTGGCGCCCCCACGTGGGTGTGGTCATCTTACCAACTCCTCCCCTCTACAAATGTTACTATGGCAATGACTCAAACACAGAGATGCTCCCCTAAGAAGTCTTCATTACCCTAGGATCTTCCCATGATCTTTTAACAATAAAGAAAATACAGGAAGAGTGTACACTAAAGAGACCTGGAGGGGAGTCTCTCTGATGCACACAGAGGGCTGTCTGTTAGAGAGTCTGTTAGAAAGAGCCCCAGACATAATACAGGAGATGGTCAGAGACTGTAGACATGATACAAGAGACGGTCAGAGACTGCAATCATAGTAGAGGAGATGGTCAGAAACTGCAATCATAGTACAGGAGATGTTCAGAGACTGCAGACATGTTATAAGTGATGGTCAGAGACTGCAATCATAGTACAGGAGATGGTCAGAGACTGCAGACATAATACAGAAGATGGTCAGAGACTGCAGACATGTTACAGGAGATGGTCAGAGACTGCAGAAATACTACAGGAGATGGTCAGAGACTGCAGACATACTACAGGAGATGGTCAGAGACTGCAGACATACTACAGGAGATGGTCAGAGACTGCAGACATACTACAGGAGATGGTCAGAGACTGCAGACATACTACAGGAGATGGTCAGAGACTGCAGACATACTACAGGAGATGGTCAGAGACTGGAGATATAATACAGGAGATGGTCAGAGACTGCAGACATAGTACAGGAGACAGTCAGAGAATGCAGACATGATACAAGAGATGGTCAGAGACTGCAGACATAGTACAGGAGATGATCAGAGAATGCAGACATGATACAAGAGATGGTCAGAGACTGCAGACATAGTACAGGAGATGATCAGAGACTGCAGACATAGTACAGGAGATGACCAGAGACTGCAGACATGATACAAGAGATGGTCAGAGACTGCAGTTCCTATGGACGTTAGTAGATAATGGCCGATCGGCCCTCTCACCTGACCCAGCGATACAGCAACAACGGTTCCTCTGATCAGGAGTCAGCTCACTCTGAATTGCCCGTGGCAAGTCCGCTGAGTAGCACCCAGATCTGTATTCTGGCAATGACTCCATTCCTTTCTCCGCCAGGGATGGCGCCAGGCTGTGTGGCTTTCCCTCTGGTGGCACAGGTCAGCGGGGTTCTCTCCCTGATGGTGTTCCCTCAGCACTATCCTCTCCCTCTGGAGTCCTGGGTGTACTTCCCTGAAAGCTTTCCTGGACTCCTGGCTCTCTCTCTCTCTCCCATTCAGCTGAGCATGCTGTGTGGGCTAAAGTTTCCGTGTTACAGTGGAGCTGCCAGTCCTCGGCACTACATGTCCCACAATCCTCCTCTTTGCTTCTTTTTTTTTTCTTCCCTGGCCGATATGAAGGCGGGGGGAAGAAACATAGTGCGCCGCTGAACCACACGCAACATCAGCCAAGCTGGAACAGAGGCAAATCTAACTCCCCTAACGAGCAATTTACTAAATTTACCTATCAGTTGGTAGATCATAAATCTACCAGCGCTACATACTCCCCCCACTACAATAGACGTTGTCCCCAACGTCTGTCCAAAAATAATGATAATAACTCCCAAGCCTGGGAGTAGGTATTTGAGCTTAAAACTTGGATTAGATAGAGAAGAAGGAAAGACAGTGGAAAGACATTATGAGATTAACATCTATAAAACAATATGTTCACGTCCGTAAACAAAACCATCCTATGACTGCATGTAGCAATTACTCTCAGCGGAGCTGATGGCATGTGTACCAACGCTACACATGCCATTATGGAGCTTTGAGAATGAGACCTATCAAACTAGAATTCAAACAGAAATTTGCTACTGTATATAAATTTGAGGACCGAAAAAAAACACAACAGGAGCAATTATCTGTGGATCTACAGCCTATCTGAGGCTTCACAAGAGGAGGGCTTAGTGGACATGATCAGGGGAATTTTGAATTTCCTTTTGGGCAGGGCAGTCACTTCTCACTTGTGTCTTGATATGGTACACAGAGACCAAAAACTTTGTAGCCTAACGTAGACTCCCCTAAAGATGTAACTGTCCGCTTTCACTATTATGAATAAAAGGCAATGAAGAAACTGCAGAACTCCTCTGCAATTGATTTTGATGAGTTGGCACTGCAATTATTCCTGGACCTGGCTTCCAGGATGCTGAACTGCCAAAGACCACTTGAACCATTCCTAGACCAACTGCGGTACTCCAACATCCAATATTGCTGGGGATTCCCAGCTTGCCTTATAGCGAGAAGAAATGGACACCCAGCTATCCTAAGATTCCCTGAAGACCTTCAAGACGTTTGCAGCAAACTTGATCCTCTCCCATGCTCCCTCCCAATAAAAATCTACTACACATACTGGCTGAAATCTTTCAGAAAGATGTAGTGGCAGCAATTTCTATCACAACCGATGGGCTCTCTTTGCTATACTATAAAAGGTTCCAGGAACAATTAACCATCCACTTCTGCACTTTTGCAAACTCCATTGGAAAAGGAGCAGAAATACACCCTGAATCCTTGTCACTGCATATCACCTTGCTTCCAAAAGGAAGAAAAAGACCCTGCATCATGTACATGCTATTGATTGGTATCTATATTTATGACTACCTGGATCTCTGCAGATAATGTAGGATTCATCCCTGGTAGGGGGGTGAGGAAAATTGTCCTGAGAACTTGCTCCTAATCCATATAGCCAGACCCCAACATTACCCAGTTCTCCATCTGTCCATTTTTGCTAAGAAAAGAGTATGATAGGGCGGACTTGAGGTAATTGCTTGCAACCGTCGAACATTTGGGCATCATCCCAAAAATGTACACCTAGATTAAAACAATAAAACATCCCAACAGCCAGGGTACTCATAAACAGAACATTGTACAAACCATTCTGTCTTTATAATGGAACATGCCAAGGGTGCCCATTATCACCCCTATTATTCATGCTATCTCTTGAACCACTCCTAGCCATGCTTCATCTAAACCCTAAAATGCAGGGGATTAAAATGGTGGATAAAGAACACAAAGTGGTAGAGCAAAAAATTCAAGACTCGCCCTACCATTTATCCTAAAAAAGAGCTAAGACAGTGCGGTGACATTTCCAACTTAAGGATTAAGCTGACTCATTCAGAAATGTTACATATTACAGTACATAGAATGTAGAACCCCCAGTCCATTTGTGTGCCTAGATGAGGGACTCAGATATTTAAGGAATAACCTCCTCCATTACAGACTTTTATTAGGACAGCAACATTTTCTCACGTATTCATTAACATGGCTCAGCAGCAGAAATGCTATAAAAGTGATGATCTTATGGAAAATCCTGTACATTTTTAAAATGTTCTCTATAGGAAAAGCCCTAGCTTATTTCAGATCACTCTTCACCTTGGTTTCTCACTTAGTGTGGAAGTGTCAACTATTCCATACTCAATACATACAAAACTTAAACTAGAGGGTGGATTGGCTCAACTTGGATTACCCAAGTTCAAAAAGTATTATATGGCCTCCATCCTGCCTCATATTGTTTATTGAGTCCATAATGTCTCACACACAAGCTGGATGTCATTAGAAAAACACGCAAATAGACCCAGAGATTGGGATAACGAAACAATTCAGATCCCTTACTAAGTACTTCGTTCCAATAACCACCAACCTACATCTTTTACCTCATACACCAACTGACTTCTTCCCTCCTGGCAAAACAGACCAGAATTTCTTAACTTGACTAAAGCTCTTACCTTTTGACTTAAAGATGTCTTGAGAAACTTTGTCCTAATGCCCTGAACACACGACCGGTTTTGCCGTCGGAATAAAGGTTTTTCCGACGGAGTTCAAACGGAATTCTGCTCAAGCTGTCTTGCATACACACGGTCACACCAAATTCCGACCATCCAGAACGCGGTGACGTACAACACATACAACGGGACTAGAAAACGGAAGTTCAATAGCCAGTAGCCAATAGCTTCCGTCTCGTACTTGCTTCAGAGCATGCGTTGTTTTTGGTGCGTCGGAACAGCATATAGACGAGCGGTTTTTCCGATAGTAAATTGTTCTGTCGGAAAAATATAGAACATGTTCTCTATCTAAGTTCGTCTGAATTTTCGACAGAAAAAGTCCAATGGGGCATACACACGGTCGGAATATACAATGAAAAGCTCCCATCGGACTCTCTCTGTTGGACATTCCGCTCGTGTGTACGCGGCATAAGACCTCTCCAAAACCTTTGCATCAAATGGGACTCCTCTAACAGGGACTTTTGGAGGTACCGAAAGCGTACGTACTTCAAATTAGTTTTACCTAAAGCTCTCTGCTCAGTGGATGACCTCTACCCTTTTAAAATCTCCTTTATGCACAAGATACCTCCACTCACTGTGTTTCACAATTATACAAGACTATGCTATCTTTCTTTAAGCTCTTAGAAAGATAATATTATATCCATTCAAAAGTCCATATCATCTGTCTCATACGCCATTTGTTGGAGAGGCTGTCAAACCCTGGGCACTTTTGCCCACGCCTAGTGAAACTGCAGACATATAGGACAGATATCTTACACTTTTTTTTTAACGACCAGAAAGTTTGATTGTCTTCCCCCTCTGTCCCACAGCCCTGCTGTACTGAAAAAAATTCAGCAGGCAGCTATAAAGACAAATTTACCTATAATTGTAGATATTAAAAACTCAATTTTTGTTTAAAGTGCACTTGTCCCCCGACTATAAAGGTTAAACTATTTCCATATTTTTAACAAGCAGTAAGGGCTCCATTCACACTACGTCGTTGGAGTAAAGCACATGTTAGTGGATCTTGTGTCAATGCATATTAATTGGGTTGCTGAGATAAAGTTTATGTATTATTGCAACAGCATAGTGTGAATAAGTCCGAAAAGAGTTTTATAACAAGCCATTCTTGAACTCACTAGGTCTGCATTCACACTGGCATTCACAAACCAGTGATTATATTTATTTCTAGGACATTTCTCAATATATAATCACACTGTGTGTTTACCTGTGTTTTTATGTGTGCAGTTTAGATGCGTTGAAAGAAAACAGAATTCAGTGCATCCAGGGGCGTAGATACTCTGGAGTCCAGGAGTAGATACTCTGAATACATCTAAATACATGTAAACGTAGGTAAATGTGTGTAAACACATTTGTGAGCAGGAGAACTTGATCTGGACACATAAAGCTTGTTTATACTTCCTAATTAATTTCTCTTTTATTTAAATTGCCAAAACTCAGTATAGCTAGTATGAATTTAGCCTATACTCAAAGATCACAACAAATACTGTTGAGTCGGGTTTCAAGACAGGAGGCATAACTAGAACCTTCAGGGCCCTGGTGCAAGAAACCATAAAGCTGACCTGACCCGAGCCCGGGGCCCTTCCCACTGATCCTGGGGGCCTTTACTTCTGTTGTGGGGGCCCATTATTACGCTCCCACAGCAGGAACTCACCCTGCCCCTTCCTGGCCAACTTCCCGCCCCCAACCCCACCATAGTAAATTTCGGCCAAATAATGGGTGTAGTCAAGGCTCAGAACTGCACCTTGCAGAAGGCGCAAGGTTCAGGAATGTGTACCATACAGTACAGGGCTCAGGAGTGCGTGTCACACAAGGCGCATGAAAAAAATAGGAAAGTACTTACAATTGATGCAAAGCATCCCTTGTGCTGTTCACTGCTGTTCTAGAAATTTAAAGTCCTTTGCCCCCTTGGCCCTATCAATCCCCACAGCACCAGAAGATCACAGCTGTGGGGTTATATGCACACAGAATATAGACAGAGAGCTAATAGAGAGCTTGCTGTTCCCCAGCAAATTTCCCTGGTTCTCCCCAAGGAAAATCCCCCTTCCTTCAAGTGTCCCCCCCAAAACTAACTACCTAAATAACCTCTGCACTCTTCTTGGCCTACCTCTGCGCTCCCCATCCATAACTCACCTATGCGACTCTCATCCACAGTTCACCTTTTCTCCGCCCTTACCACAGTTCACCTTTGTAGCCCCTATGAACATCTTACCTTTGCACTCCTCAGTTCACAGCCTACACCCCAAGTCCACAACTCACCTCAAATCCTCAAGCTTCCTATAGCCGTCTCTCTGAACTATGCCCCCCCATAGCTTTTTCGCCTCTGCAGAAATACCCTCATAGCATCCACGGCCCTTTCTCCTCTTCATGCGTATATGTGAAAAAGGGTGCGCTCACTGTAAATACTGATAACAATTTATATCACATTAAATTCATATATACACAGTGATTCAAATTTCCACAATTTAGAATAAAAAAAAAAACTAAATTCAAAACCAAAACCAAAAAAAGTCTATCATTACTATACAATATTAGTCACCATCCGCGGAGGGGAGCACGGATTGCACCGATTTTGTTTATAGCACTTGGCATTACAGCACTTTAATACCCCATTGGGAATATCACTGATATTGATGGACTTTTTTTGGTTTTTAATTTAGATTTTTTTAAATCATGATTTTGGTCATTTGAATCACTGTATATGAGTTTAATGTGATGTATATTGTTATCAATATTCACAGTGAGAGCGCCCTTTTTTACATATAATTCATATATAATTTTTCACAAATTGGTACATAGGAGTACACCCCTCACATTTTTGTAAATATTTTATTATATCTTTTCATGCGACAACACTGAAGAAATTATACTTAGTAGTGAGTGTACAGCTCTTATAACAGTGTGAATTTGCTGTCCCCTCAAAATAACTCAACACACAGCCATTAATGTCTAAACTGCTGGCAACAAAAGTGAGTACACCCCTAAATGAAAATGTTCAAATTGGGCCCAAAGTGTCAATATTTTGTGTGGCCACCATTATTTTCCAGCACTGCCTTAACCCTCTGGGGCATGGAGTTCACCAGAGCTTCACAGGTTGCCACTGGAGTCCTCTTCCACTCCTCCACAATGACATCACAGGGCTGGTGGATGTTAGAAACTTTGCGCTCCTCCACCTTCCGTTTGAGGATGCCCCACAGATGCTCAATAGGGTTTAGGTCTGGAGTCATGCTTGGCCATTCCATCACCTTTACCCTCAGCTTCTTTAGCAAGGCAGTGGTCGTCTTGGAGGTGTGTTTGGGGTCGTTATCATGTTGGAATACTGCCCTGCGGCCCGATCTCCAAAGGGAGGGGATCATGTTTAGCTTCAGTATGTCACAGTATATGTTGGCATTCATGGTTCCCTCAATGAACTGTAGCTCCCCAGTTCTGGCAGCACTCATGCAGCCCCAGACCATGACACTCCCACCACCATGCTTGACTGTAGGCAAGACACACTTGTACTCCTCACCTGGTTGCTACCACACACGCTTGACACCATCTGAACCAAATAAGTTTATCTTGGTCTCATCAGACCACAGGACATGGTTCCAGTAATCCATGTCCTTAGTCTGCTAGTCTTCAGCAAACTGTTTGCAGGCTTTCTTGTGCATCATCTTTAGAAGAGGCTTCCTTCTGGGACAACAGCTTTGCAGACCAATTTGATGCAATGTGCAGCATATGGTCTGGGCACTGACAGGTTGACCCCTCACCCCTTCAACCTCTGCAGCAATGCTGGCAGCACTCATAAGTTTATTTTCCAAAGTCAACCTCTGGATATGACGCTGAGCACATGCACTCATCTTCTTTGGTCGACCATGGCGAGGCCTGTTCTGAGTGGAACCTGTCCTGTTAAACCGCTGTATGGTCTTGGCCACCGTGCTGCAGCTCAGTTTTAGGGTCTTCCCAATCTTCTTATAGACTAGGCCATCTTTATGTAGAGCACCAATTCTTTTTTTCAGACCCTCAGAAAGTTATTTGCCATGAGGTGCCGCGTAGAACTTCCAGTGACCAGTATGAGAGAGTGAGAGCAATAAGAAACCAAATTTAACACACCTGCTCCCCATTCACATCTGAGACCTTGTAACACTAACAAGTCACATGACACTGGGGAGGGAAAATATCTAATTGGGCCCAATTTGAACATTTTTACTCACTTTTGTTGCCAGCGGTTTAGACATTAATGGCTGTGTGTTGAGTTATTTTGAGGGGACATCAAATGTACACTGTAATACAAGCTGCACACTCACTGCTTTACACTGTAGCAAAGTGTCATTTCTTCAGTGTTGTCACATGAAAATATATAATAAAATATTTACAAAAATGTGAGGGGTGTACTCACTTCTGTGAGGTCCTGTATATATTTTTAGTTGGTTGATGCACTACACCCATTAGCACAGGGTATATGTGTATACGTACACACATATTTATAGTTTTCCCCTCTTCAGACATGCGGCCAGCGCCACTCACCCGGTATGTGCAGACACAGAACTGATTTGAGCAGCTCCGCCAATTGGAACTGTAGCACAGAGCCGAGGAGGCATTTCAGAGAGCTGCATTTGGCTCTGTGCTACGAGGGTTGACAGGTTGCAGATGACAGGGCTGCCGGAGGTGGCAGAACAGAGAACGCCAGGGCCCGGTCGCAGGGCCCGGTCGCAAGTGCAACCTTTGCAACCCTGGTAATTCCGCCACTGCTTCACTGCTTCAGACTAAATAAACTACTGTTTATTTACAATAAAAGGCTGACAGGCTGCCTGTTCATCATGTATATGTTCAGGGTATTTTTGGCTCTTTTAAGCACTTAAAAGAAACATAACTTTGAACTGGATAACCATAATTTTTAGAGGTACCTCACTCTTCGACACATTGTCCAGGCCCAACTGGGAACATAAACCTAAATATACTGGCCTCTCCTCTTAAAAGTATTCTAAGCACAATGGATATTCCTAAACAAGTGACAATTCTGTACAGTTCTCCGACAACACACCCCTGCTCCTTTTGACAAACGTTGTGAACTAGAGACTTTACATCCTTAACCAAAGAAGACTTTGAGGACTTGGCGGAAACTTTTTTCTCCACGGTTTTGTTGTCGGAATGTCCGATCGTGTGTACGCGGCATTACTGTTCCTCTACAACACCAACAGATGCGGTGCATATCTTTTGGTCTTGTGTTCAAATATCACGTAACTGGCAAAAAAAACACCAGCTATTGATAAAGACTTTAAGCCTCACACCCTGGAATTCTCCCTCCTGGCTATATTAACGAGTCATATTAGGGACAAAAACCTCAAACAACTAATACAACTACTGCTTTTTTTACCAGAAAGATATTCTAAATAACTTATAATTAGATTAGATAACTAAAATGGAAGGACCCAACAAAGCAGGGCTCAAAGCGGAACTTCACTTTCCCGATCAACATTGATTATTTTTAAACAAAAAGTCATGCAGCGCTACATGACTTTTTGTGTATTTTTGATTTCACAGTTTATCTGACTGCTTTTTTGCTAGCGGCTTTTGTTCACTATTCCTTATTTATTTATCTAACTTTGTCAGTGCGTTTTCTCCCCACTTGCACATTAATTATTTTAATCCTTATGCTGCTAGCATTAGTAAATAAAAAAGAATATGATATTTACTTGTTTTAAACTTTTTTGTTTACATTTCTTCAGTTACTTTTTGTTTCTTGCCTAGGCAAGTGATGTCATACATCCCAGGAGTCTTCAGGAGGGTCCACAACTTGGTTTCTTTTTTCTTTTTAAGTAACCCAGGGGTCTTCAGGAGAGGAGGGTTTTTCTCAGCTAAGCACACTCTCCTGCATGCATGCTTGAGCTAAGGGCAGATGGATTCCACAGAGTAAATGCTACATGAATCATTTGCCCTTACTCAAGATAGCCATGGCCAGAAATACTAGGGGGTTGTTTTTCAAAGTGATTTCTCAACAAAATAAAGTATGAAGAATATTGAATATTAAAAATTAAAGCGGAGGTCCTGCTGAATTTTTTTTTTTTTTTAAAGTCAGCAGCTACAAATACTGCAGCTGCTGACTTTTAAAATATGGACACTTACCTGTCCAGGGCGCCGCGATGTCAGCACCCTAAGCCGATCTGTCCCTTGGCTCTCGGGTGGAGGCGCCGCCATCTTCGGTAAGGGAATCAGGAAGTGAAGCCTTGAGGCTTCACAGCCTAGTTCCCTACTGCGCATGCGCGAGTCAAGCTGCGCGATCCCACGGGTACCCGCGCATACCTCTGCCCGGAAGTGGGGGGAAATAGCTGGAAAATAGCTTGAAAAAATGTGGGGACTGTGTTTAATAACAGTTCCAGCCCTGGTATACATTTTGATTCAACTTCATTTGGACTTTGTACTAGGAAGCACTGAAAGTGTGTTAATGTACTATGACCTTTACATATTTTTACATATTACATATTTTACATATACATATTTTTTCCCTTTTTTTTCCTTATTTGGGAGGAACAGGAAGAGTCCAGTGTATGAATGCATTTGAGTGCACAAAAGTTCACACATAAGCCTGTTATGGCTGTTATGTTTTCTTTTTGATCTGGTTTGCTTCGTACTGAAAATATTCATAATTAGAACACCTAAAAAAAAATAAAAAATAAAGATTCTGTTCTAGAAAATCTTACTGCATGTATTGCGAACTCTGAAAACGAATTTGTTCATAATACTTATACATAGAGATATGAATGAGGGCTTGTTTTAAAGTGCTTTTACTGTTTGGTAATATCAGCTTTTAAGATACTCTAGATAATCATTAATTGGTGCATGATATGTCATCAGGACGGTACAATGTGGCAATCACATTTTTTTCAGTAAATGTAAACATGGAAACAATATGGGTGAAACTAGAAAGAAAGTAATGCCTCTCCTGATTGAGATATCAGACATTAACAGACATCTATCATATAATATAAAAATCAGGTTAGGGGAATAGTACATGATCCTAAAGGATAAGAAAGAAGAGAAAGTAGAGCCTTGGAGCAACGAGAAGGGAGAGTGGGAGGCAGGTAAAGGTATGGGGGGGGGGGTGGAGGAGTAATAGAACTTTTTTTTTTACTCTAAAAGGAAAATGTTGACATGTGCTTTCAATAGTGCACATGGCAAGCTAGGGCAGGACTGTATTTTATATTAATTTTATAATCATTAATGTACAATCTAGGTGTAGGAAACTTGATCGCTATGTGTGTGGATATCTGGGCATGTATGAGGGCCCACAATGCAAAGATACCATAATGATTTACCCGTTTTGGTTCATTTGCTTTAGTACAGTGTCTGTCATTTGTTTATACTTTAATTCCTACTAGGACTTACCTGAACCATTATGAACATCAATTATGCTTATTCTTCTATACAGAGAATGGAAAGATCTATGTCCAGAAAAAGCCGACCATGTACCCTCCATGGGAGAGCACATTTGATGCTCATATTAATAAGGGAAGAGTCATGCATATTATTGTGAAGGGCAAATCAGAGGGTGTGACATCAGAGACCACAATTGAACTGAATTCATTAGCTGAACGATGTAAAAAGAACAGCGGGAAGATGGAGATATGGGTAAGATCTATATTTTTTTCATTCATATTTTACATTCATATATTTGGAAACATGTCACAGGACTTGCCAAATTAAAAATGAAAGTGTTATTAACCCTAAACAATAAAATCAGTCTTTATATGCAGTAAAGCATGCTTGTTATACTCACTGTGGAACCTAAGGGGTTAATCCAGGTTCACACTAGTGCGATGCCAGACATCGCATGTGATTCGCACCGCATTGCTGTTCAGATCACATGCGCTGTCTATGCGATGCAATTTCAGCCATACAATACAAACTGTATGGCTGAAATCGCATCACATTCGCACCAAAATGGTGCAGGACCCTTTTTTTGGTCTGCACTGGAATCGGATGGGTGTTCACACTTATGCGATCCGATTCCTGCACCATTTCACAGTTTGCACTGCGATCTGCTGACCAATCTGGGGGTGTTGTTAACTTCACATTGAAACCCGCAACGGTTCGCAGATCTCAGCGTGAACCACTGTGCGATTCAGGTGCGATGAGGGAACCCGCACTGGATTCGCAAGGTTCTCGCATCGCACTAGTGTGAACCGGCACTTAATCCTCCACATTGTGTAAAAGGGCTGTTTGATCCTGTCTTCTTTGATCCTCCTATTCTTTTACTGTCACAAATCCACCTGCTAGTAGTGCAGAGCCTTGGGGGAACTCTGCACATGCTCAGTTTGGTGTGTATTGCTAGATAGATTTTTTTCTTTTGGGAGGGTGCATGTAATCACCACAGGGCCAATAAGCACTGCCCAGACAGAGGGTCAGGGGTCATGCAGCCTCATAGGACAGTCGGAGGAGAATGAAAACTCTTCCTACAAGCTTTAACCAGTGCTCAGCTGGACACTGATAGAAGTCACAAGCCTGCTATATACTGCTCATGAGAAAAGGTATTTAGCAGTTTACATTTACTAAAATAATTGCATTTCCATGTGCTATGTACTGTGGGAGACCAGATATAGTGAATGCAGGTTCCTGGGTTTAGTAACACTTTAATTGTCATTTAGTTTGAGCACAGAATGATGGAATACAAAATAGCATTGCCCCCTCCTGCTAACTGTGTATGCTGCACTGCTCACCATACACTGAAAGCAGGAGACAGCAAAGGAAGATATAAGCATACAATGTCTTTTTCATTCCTCTTTATCATCGAATAAGAGGAATTAGTTCTGCTAAAAGGGGTTGGCAGGGAAGAATTTTGCAAATAAACCACTACTGATGTATTAGAGAAAAATATAATTTGTACAAAGCAATACGGCTGCCCTCCCTGGCTGTCAAGTGTGTAGTTACAAATTCTAAGTACATGCTGTCTTTCCTGATTTGCATGCTAATTCCAGAATATTTTCAGAATATTTTCAGTGAGGGATAGCCAGCCAACTCATTTTTTCATAAGGAGGTCAGCAGTGGCAGGCTTAGTACTTCTCCCAGTACTAGAATGTATGTAAAAGAGATATGTAACTATTTACATTTTTAAAGAGCATGTAAGGATGTTCAGCATCATGAAAAAGGCAAATTCATGTTCACCTTTAATGTCCAATCGTGTGCAGATAAAAAGGTATACTGGAATTTGCTTTTCCCATGATTGGATAATGAAAGTGAATATTCACAAAATGTATTAAGTGAGAAGTAAAATCAATTGCTTGCCATTGCATGCTTAGCTTTAAATGATTACCATGGCAGTAAATACATGGTTTCATAGTTTAGTGTCTATCACATGGGTTCAGTTCCCAGTGAAACCAGGGTTTCTATAAGGGACAGACTCAATGGATCACTTGATATTTTATGTTTCTCACTCTTCTGTGTTTCTAAGTGACCTCTCTAATATCATACTTACGAACATTATGGTCCCAGATATAGGGACACTGTTAACTGTGCCCACTTTACGTGTGTTACCACTAAGAAAATGCATCTATATATTTGGAAGCAGCCCACGCATGGCCCTGATGCATACAATTAGTGCCTTGTGCAATGCCCAATTAACACCAATGAATGTCTTATGCAATAACTTAAATAAGGTTGATACTGTGATCCCAGGATATGGAGCAGGACACAGCATCAGCGAAAGAGAGGGCAATGGTGCGGGGCTATCCCAGCAAATCCGGGACAGTTGGCATGTATGCCCTATGTAATGTAAACAAATATGTAATGTCACAATCATACATTGAACAGAATGAAGCCATTAAGACTTGGCCAAAGTACATTTTTAGAGAAGTTCTGTCTTGAGGGAAGTATGGGGGCTGCAACTCATTCAGAAATGTTCATTGCCTTGATGTCATGCTGATTCTCTGATTTAGATATTTTTTGGTTTACTGGTCCAAAGCAAGTATGCAGCAAGTAATGTCAGGGAGAAGTCGGAATTTCTTATTTCCCTACTTGCTCCAGATCTGTGGTTGCTTTAAAGCAGTGGTTTCCAAAGTGCGGCCTGGGGGTTGGATATGGCCCTTTGCTTATCTTTATCTGGCTCTTGGGGCACTATTCTTCCCTCTGATAAAAGACACTATTTTCCCCACTGGCACCAACAATGGGGCATAAATTTTGCCACTGACGCCAACAATGGACCATTATTCCTCCCACTGACACTAGTGATGGGGCACTGTTCCTCCCACTGATACCAATGATGGTACACTATTTCTCCCATTGACCACAACCACGGGGCACTATTCCTCCCTCTGCCACCAACGATGGGGTACTATTCCTCCCACTGATACCAACATCGGGGCACTATTTCTCCCCTTAATACCAAAGATGGGGCATTGTTTAATCCCACTGATACCAAGACATCTTCTACTCCCACCGGCTCCCCTAAAGTCTGAAGGACAGTAAACCAGCCTTTGTTTAGAAAGTTTGGAGACCTCTGGTTTAAAGTATTGCAAGCAAACAATGAGCTAAGTTACCAGAATTTTTAGAAGAAGAATGTCCGCAATGGCTGAACATTTGTTTCTCTTGTGACAGGTTTTCCTTATTATCACCAGGAAGGGTGAATCACAAGAGTTATATTCATCGTGGAATACACTACATTTGTTCCAGCAGTTATTTTGTTCAACATTTTGTTGATCTTCAATTTCTGACTCACTAAATTCGAAGCAATGACTCATGAACTGATCATATCATAATAAAATGTGTTTTCCACAATTATCTTTCTTCAATAAATAAAATAAATAACTTTTAGCTGCTTAATAAATAAAAGCAACCTATAAAGTGATTCTGTTAGTGTATAGGATTGTTGAAATTTTGGTGGAATCCACGATCAGCAAAACTCAACTCGTGTTCGGAAAATAAAAACTTTTTTTTGCTTTCTGTACAGATAGAACTTAAACCACAAGGCAGAATGATAATGAATGCAAGATACTTCCTGGAACAGACAGGTAACACTATTTTCTGTTTATATGTACTTCTTCTTAACAAAATGCTTTGTGCTGTCACTTACCACACCACGTGCAGTCCAGTGCATTTTTTTCTGCATCAAAAACGCCTGGAAAGTAGGTTATATGGTTTCCAATGGCATAGTTCACACCAGTGCAGTCAGTTGCAGGGCTTTCCAGATCCAAAAAAAAAAGTAGTACACGCTGCATTTTTTCTGCACTGGACTGTACTGGAAGGCAGTAAAATGCATCAAAAAGCACTGGATCCTGCTACAGTGAAAAAAAAACTGTTAAAAAGAAAAAAAAAGCATCTGCAATGCATCCGGAAATGCATTAAAAATGCACCGGAACGCTCCAAAAATGAGTTACAAATGCGCATGCAGAGATGCATTCGGAACAGATCTGGAGTGTATTTTTGTGGTGTGAACCACCTGCTATCAAGCAGGAAATGTTGAAAGCATACACTGTAAAGCATATCTATGGTCAAAATGTAAAATCATACAGTGCCTTGAAAAAGTATTCATACCCCTTGAAATTTTCCACATTTTGTCATGTTACAACCAAAAATGTAAATGTATTTTATTGGGATTTTGTGTGATAGACCAACACAAAGTGGCACATAATTGTGAAGTGGAAGGAAAATGATGAATGGTTTCCAAGTTCTTCACAAATAAATATCTGAAAAGTGTGGCGTACATTTGTATTCAGAAAATGGATAAGTGGAATACCGCGCCAATCCGATAAGTCAAAACAGCAGCCAACACTACAATACGACTAAAACTGTGCAAAATGACTAAATGTTAAAAGTGTAGCGCCAAAGTGAAAACATACTATGTGTAGGGGTTTAGGACAGAGGGAGGTCAATACACATTTAAAGAGGCAAATAACCCCATCTAATCCCAAACTAGAAAAATAAGTATACTAATTAGTGAAGTGAATATAGGTGTAAAATCCAATACCACAACCTCTATAAACAAGTAAAATGCTCTTACTTTTTAGGAAAGGCACAAACAGTCATGAAAATGAATATATAGTGAAATATATCAACAAATTATTAACTCAAATGTCCACACTTTTTAGTAGTGAAAAAATATATAAATGGTGTCAAAAGTGTCCACAATGCTGGTGGGGGGGTATAACTCCCAGGTAAACCATAAAAACTAAATAAATTAGTCCATATGATGCATAGTGTAGTTGATCCAAATTGAATCCAAGGCAGGTAATATCACAGTAAAAAATCCAAATCAGAGTAAGGGGTAGAATACTCTTACCAACTTCGGTGGACTCACAGGCCGTTGGCGGTGAGTCAAATAGGCTTGTACAGTCTTAAGATGGATGACAGTGTAAGGATGGTTTGTACATCGGAAGATTTCCTCCTCAGATGGGGGGCCAGGAACCTGCCCGGAAGGTCTGCACGATCACCGTCTTTGTCAGCATGCATGGACCATATATAAAGAAAAAACAAGGAGCCTCCACATGGTGTAGATCCAAAAATTATTTTTTCAAATGCCATTTATTAGATCACTCAAGATCATCAACCAATCCATAAAAGGCTAAAAGTAATAGAATCGATTCAAATAATAAAAAATAGAAATAGAAACAATAAGCGTGGTGTGGGTGGCTGGGTACAGCAAGGAGACTTCACTAATTAGTATACTTATTTTTCTAGTTTGGGATTAGATGGGGTTATTTGCCTCTTTAAATGTGTATTGACCTCCCTCTGTCCTAAACCCCTACACATACATTTGTATTCAGCCCCCTTGAGTCAATACTTTGTAGAACCACCTTTCACTGCAATTAAAGCTGCAAGTATTTTTGGGGATGTCTCTAACAGCTTTACACATCCAGAGAGTGACATTTTTGCCCATTCTTCTTTGCAAAATAGTTGAAGCTCTGTCAAATTGGATGGAGAGTGACTGTGAACAGCAATTTTCAAGTCTTGCCACAGATTCTCAATTGGATTTAGGTCTGGACTTTGACTGGGCCATTCTAACACATGAATATGCTTTGATATAAACCATTTCATTTTAGCACTAGCTGTATGTTTAGGGTTGTTTCCCTGCTGCAAGGTAAACCTCCGCCCCAGTCTCAAGTCTTTTGAAGACTCCAATGCCGCGTACACACGGGCGGACTTTTCGACCGGACTGGTCCAACAGACTTTCCCGCAGACTTTCGACGGACTTCCGACGGACTTTATAACGAACGGACTTGCCTACACACGATCACACCAAAGTCCGACGGATTCGTACGTGATAACGTACACCGGACTTAAATAAGGAAGCTGATAGCCAGTAGCCAATAGCTGCCCTAGCGTCGGTTTTTGTCCGTCGGACTAGCATACAGACGAGCGGATTTCTTGGTCCGGCGGAGTTACGACGTAAAGATTTGAAGCATGTTCCAAATCTAAAGTCTGTCAGATTTGCGACTGGAAAAGTCAGCTGAAGGTCCGGTGAAGCCCACACACGACCGGATTGTTCGCCGGATTTGGCCAGTCGGCGTCCGTCGGACCAGTCCGGTCAAAAAGTCCGACCGTGTGTGCGCTGCATAACAGGTTTTCTTCTAAAGCCACATACACACGAGCGGAATGTCCGACAGAAAAAGTCCGATTGTGTGTATGCCTCATCAGACTTTTTTTTTCGAAAATTCTGACGGACCTAGAAATGGAACATGTTCTAAATATTTCCGACGGAATCAATTCCTATTGGTAAAACCGCTCGTCTGTATGCTGTTCCGACGGACCAAAAACGACACATTCTCTGAAGCAAGTATGAGACGGAAGCTATTGGCTACTGGCTATTGCACTTCCTTTTTCTAATCCTGTCGTACGTGTTGTACGTCACTGCATTCTGGACGGTCGGACTTTGGTCGGTTGGACTTTGGTTTGACCGTGTGTAGGCAAGACTGCTTGAATGGAATTCTGTTGGATTTCCGTCGGAGAAACCTTCGGAGTTTATTCAGGAAAACCGGTCGTGTGTACAGGGCATAAGATTGCCCTGTATTTGGCTCCATCCATCTTCCCATCAACCTTGACCAGCTTCCCTGTCCCTGCTGAAGAAAAGCATCCCCACAACATGATGCTGCCACCACTATGTTTCACGGTGGGAATTGTGTGTTCGGTGTGATGTGCAGTGTTATTTTTGCCACCACACAGCATTTTGCTTTTAGGCCAAAAAGCTCAATTTTGGTCTCATCTGACAGAGCACCTTCTTCCACATGTTTGCTGTGCCCCCCACATGGCTTCTTGCAAATGAAAACAGGACTTCTTATGGCTTTCTTTCAACAATGGCTTTCTTCTTGCCACACTTCCATAAAGGCCAGATTTGTGGAGTGCACGACTAATAGTTGTCCTGTGGACAGATTCTTCCACCTGAGCTGTGGGTCTCTGTAGCTCCTTCAAAGTTACCATGGGCCTCTTGGCTGCTTCTCCGATGAATGCTCTCCTTGCCTGGTCTGTCAGTTTAGGTGGACTGCCATTTCTTGGTAGGTTTGCAGTTGTGCCATACTCTTTCTATTTTTGAATGATGGATTGAACAGTGCTCCGTGAGAAGTTCAAAGCTTGGGATATTTTTTTATAACCTAACCCTGCTTTAAACTTCTCCACAACTTTATCCCTGACCTGTCTGATGCGTTCCTTGACCTTTATGATGCTGTTTGTTCACTAAGGTTCTCTAACAAACTTCCGAGGGCTTAATAGAACATCTGTTTTTATAATGACAATAAATTACACACAGGTGGACTCTATTTACTAATTAGGTGACTTTTGAAGGCAATTGGTTCCACTAGATTCTAGTTAGGGGTATCAGAGTAAAAGGGGCACGCCAGACTTTTTACATATTGATTTGTAAAAAAATGTTGAAAACTATTTATCATTTTCCTTCCACTTCACAATTATGTGCCACTTTGTGTTGGTCTATCGCATAAAACCCCAATAAAATACATTTACGATTTTGGTTGTAACATGACAAAATGTGGAAAATGTCAAGGGGTATGAATACTTTTTCTAGGCACTTTATAATAATTTCCACATCATATTTCAATTATTTCTAGCTTACTTCTATTAACCACTTGACCTCCATAAGATTTACCCTCCTTCATGACCAGGCCATTTTTTGCTATACGGCACTGCATTATTTTAACTGACAATTGTGCGGTCGTGCGACACTGTACCCAAATAAAATTTATGTCCTTTTTTTTGCACAAATAGAGCTTTCTTTTGGTGGCATTTTATTACCTCTGCATTTTTTATTTTTTGCGCTATAAACAAAAAAAGATTGACAATTTTGAAAAAACTATATTTTTTACTTTCTGCTATAAAACATATCTAATAAAAAAAATTGAAAAAAAAATCAAATTTCTTTATAAATTTAAGCCAATATGTATTCTGCTACATATTTTTGATTAAAAAAAATCCCACTAAGCGTATATTGATTGGTTTGCACAAAAGTTATAGCGTTTACAAACTATGGGATATTTTTATTTTTTATTCTTTTTATTTACCAGTAATGTGACAGTGACACTAATACAGTGATCAGTGCTAAAAAATATGCACTGTCACTGTACTAATGATGCTGGCTGGGAAGGGGTTAAACATCTAGGGTTATCAAAGGGTGAAATGTGTGCCTAGCCAGTGTATTGGGGTACACAGTGTGGTGCTTTTACTAGGGGAAGTAATCAATTTCATTCCCTGCTTTGCAGATAGACAGCACTCACAACATAAAAGGAGGTTTTTCAAGTAAGCTTATATTGGGTTGTCAATACTCTTATCTTTCCTTTAAGGAAGCGGCAATTACATTGGTATATAAGAGTACACAGGATGCCCCAAAATCTAGAGAACTTTATTATACAAATCTCCTGCTTAAAAGAGCTTCAGTGTTGCCCTGTAACTATAATAATTAAATCTTGTGATTTAGTTCAGTCCCTTTTATCTTGCTGCCCAAGTCAGAAGAGTGCCATACAGTACATATGACTTTGGTTACAACTTTCCCCAAATTGTCATAATTCAGTTTGTATGTATTTTGTCAGTTTGAATTTTTTTCTGTGCATTTTCTATACAGTTGTACTGTGCTGTCGTTCTTTATCATTACCAGGTCCTTTCCCTTTCACCCATATATCATACCCTGCTTTGGTTTGTGCCTTTGCCCTCCCATCTGTGCTTGGTCTCAGCAATCCATGAGGGTTCCTCTCCCTTTTATGCTTCCCTTAATTTTCTGATTTATATATTTGGCTTAGCCCTTGTAACCATGTTATTTGCCGTCCCTGTGCTTGTTTTTGGCTTCTTGTCTTTATTGATGAATCCAAACTTGTCAACTTTATCTGCACGTTCTGTCTGCTATCCTGTTAACAACCTTAGCCTGACCTCTGATGCCGGTTTTCATCTGGGTGCTACATACCCTGTCTGTGTTTCACCTGTCTGCTTGTGTATAGGGTATACTTCTATTGTTCTTTACTTTGCTTCAGTTTGTCTTTCTGGTGTCATCAGTAAAGAAATCCCAAAGGTTGCAATGTGTCATGCAGTTTGTCAACATCACTGTGAGGTGGAATCTATTGGAGATCAAGTACTTCTTATGCCCTGTATACACGATAGGATTTTCCGATAACAAATGTTGGATGTGAGCTCGTTGTCGGAAAGTCCGACCGTGTGTATGCTCCATAGAACATTTGTTGTCGGAATTTCTGCCAACAAATGTTTGAGATCAGGTTCTCAAATTTTCCGACAACAAAACTTGTTGTCAGAAATTCCGAGCCTGTGTACATAAGTCCGACGGACAAAAGTCCACGCATGCTCGGAATCAAGCAGCAGAGCCGCACTGGCTATTGAACTTCATTTTTCTCGGCTCGTCGCACGTTCTTGACGTTCGGAATTTCCAACAACATTTGTGTGACCGTGTGTATGCAAGACAAGTTTGAGCCAACATCCTGCAGAAAAAAATCCACTGTTTTGTTCTTGGAAAATCCTATTGTGTGTACAGGGCATTAGATTTCATGTCTTGACATAAACTCACACACAGTAGATGTAACACTTAGAACCTACACTAAATCAAATCCTGCAAGTTCAAATCTGACTTCTATACCTGTTCTGCTTCTGAATACTTCATTTAGATCATTTTATTGGGTTCCATTGTTGCTTTAAAAAATACTAAAGTCTGTAAGGGTAGGGGTATAGGGTGGTCGTCACATCCTTCATGTTTTCCCTCCTCGTTGGGCGCCAAGCAAGAGTCGCATGAGAGGCCTACCTCGGGGTTGGTGCTTTGTGCTATGCCAGGCATTGAACGGGGTCCCTAACCCTTGCACCTGGGGTAACACTTCGCCCAAAGGCATGCTCACCAGGGCACCAGGGACCAGGCGGGAGCTGCGGTCATGTGAAGAGTCAAACGTTAAGGCGGCCTCCCAACTCAGAGATGAGCCACATGCATGCAGTACCCAAAGTACGGAGTTCCCCCTTAAGCTGGTCGTCCCATGTCCTACATACTTGTAGTGTTGCATTTGAAGGGACAGGCTAAGCCTCTGCCCCACTCCACCAGTTAGCGTACCTCTTTTACCTCACTTTCAGTAACAGAATGGGGACCCGCCGAGCACATAGCGTGGACCTCATCCATCTCTCACTTAACTCTTCTTTTACTGTACCACGTGACCAGTCAATAATCTCCATAACGCTAGTCCACTCCCGGTGACCGTCAGAGACAGACAGCTAGGGAGGGAAAAGCACCAACCCCCTCACTACCGGAGAACCTTTCACCTAACCAGGTACCATGCCAATGACTGGTTGCTGTTATTCCTTCTTGTCTTGTTGAATGAACCTCTGTCATAGTGATGTTAAACATACCCAATTTTGTGGTTATGGACCCAAGTTTCCTAGTAATATGCCAAGATCTCACATGCACCCCTTGAGTATCTTCAGACCAGGCTCTGAGCAGTTGAATCAACTTTTACTGAAAACTTGGCACAACATGTATACCATGAAATAACCACTTTCTCCTAACTAAACCTAGCTATGGTTGCTTCAGGTTACCTGCACAGGTGAAGCCTCTTTGAGAAAAGTCCTTGCTTGGCCACGCTTGTACACATTTTAACTGTGCCAGACATCAACAAGATGCACAGATCTACAAAAAACTTTTTTTATATAGATATATGCAATTGCTAAACATGGTTCCTTTTTATTTTTTTGTGTTTTCCACAGATCCTAAAGCACACTATGAAGAAGAGGCAGAAAACCAGTTTGCATTACATCAACGCCGTGGAGCCATGAAACAAGCCAAGGTTCATTATGTCAAGTGTCATGAGTTTATAGCCACCTTCTTCCCTCAGCCAACATTTTGCTCCGTTTGTCATGAATTTGTTTGGTAATCCTCATGTTTTTCTGTACATGTTCAGATTCATAGGATAGACAATAGATTTTACCTGCAGATACTTACAGTACATATTAATGCTGTTTAGAAGTTTGATAAGAAATTGTGGTTACAAATTGACTGTAAATACTATTCCAAACAAAAAAAAAAAATGACGAAACTGATTTTTTATAAAGTAAATTCTGTAAACTACTTTAGTAGTGAGAAATTAACATCCTGCACTCTCACGCCTCAGATCAGCCCCAATTCCTGCAACTCCAACTCCACGCCTCAGATCACTGTCCCCCCTGCATATCTACCCCACCACTGTAACTCCCTGCACAATTGGACCACCACTGTAACCCCCTGCTCATCTGCCCCACCACTGTACCTCCTTTATCATCTGCCCCACCAATGTACCCCCTTTCTCATCTGCCCTACCAATGTATCCCCTTTCTCATCTGCCCCACCACTGTAACACATCTGCCCCACCACTGTAACCCCCTGCTCATCTGCCCCACCAATGTACCTCCTTTCTCCCCTGCCCCAACACTGAACCCCCCTGCTCATCTGGTCCAACACTGAACCCCCCTGCTCATCTGGTCCAACACTGAACCCCCCTGCTCATCTGGTCCAACACTGAACCCCCCTGCTCATCTGGTCCAACACTG
This sequence comes from Aquarana catesbeiana, assembly GCF_042186555.1. Classification (NCBI taxonomy): domain Eukaryota; kingdom Metazoa; phylum Chordata; class Amphibia; order Anura; family Ranidae; genus Aquarana; species Aquarana catesbeiana. The sequence continues at coordinate 143,147,956 of NC_133326.1, forward strand.
AACCCCCTGCTCATCTGGCCCAACACTGAACCCCCCTTTTCATCTCTTCCACCACTGTACCCCTTGCACATCTGCCCCATTGCTGTACCCTCCTGTTCATCTCTTCCACCACTGTACCTCCCTGCACATGTGCCCTATTGCTGTACCCTCTTCTCATCTATGATATGCGTGATATGCAGAGTGGTGAAAGGAAGCAGAGGTGAGACACATCTACCTGTCCTGGTATACTCATCCTGCTGATCCAACTCTCGCATTCCAGCCCATGTGCTTGTATGTGATGTATGTGATGTCACATACAAGCATCTGGAATGGATGCGCAATGATGAGCTCAGGTCAGGGGCATTTTCTGAAAGCAAGGGGACTGGGTGCAGGATCATAAGTTGGGTCCCCGCAGCTGAGAAAAAGTGCGGCGCTCAGCGCCACAGGAAAAGTTGGGTGTGATTTTTCATTGCGCTGAATACTGGCTCTGGCTTAAAGGGACACAGATTGCAGGGTTTCAGTAGTAAGTGACGCAAAGGTTCAGGAATAACTTCAACAAAATTCACAGAAGCTCAACAGTGATTCCACAAACTGTCACCTGATTGTGGTTTTCTCAATCACAGTGAAATCCCTTCTTTCTGAGATTGGTAGTGGCAACCAAGCGAGTCATCTTCCTCCAGATGGTGAGCGGGGCTAGCAGGACTGTGATTGGCTTTAGCAGTGGCCAATGACAGTCCTCCTCCTTCTAGAAACAGAGACTGCCCCCCCCCCAGCAGAACTGCACCCAATCTCTTCCCCATCACAAAAGCTGACGATTGCAGCTACAGCAAAGTTAGAGAACCAAACAATGTTTCCCATCTTTTACAAGGTGTGGGGGCACAGAGCCTCCCCCTCAGTGCAGGTGCGGTGTGAGTAATTCTGAAATTTGAATGCATTAGTGTCTCACTGACACTTCCCTGTGCTGCTCTGCTGATGGGGAGGGAGTCGAGTGCCGGCAAAAGAGGCTTTGTGTTTCGGGGGTTGCTTACCCCTGTACTATTTTGTGAAGAGCACTTTTCCATTTTGTTGCTTTTTCTCAGTCTATTATTAATTAGCATTACACTAACCTTTTAGTAGGTTGTGAATAAATCACTTAAAATTAAAAAGCATTAACGAAATAAACAGCGCCCTAGGAAACTTAGCAACTGAATGCATTTCGATTGAAGGAATAACTGAAAATAACATAACACAATGCTTTATTAGATGCAAAGTGGTTTACTTTGAGCTCACAAAGATTGAACCATTAATGAGCAGTCCATTACTGGTTGTTCTTACATCCTATCATTTGAGCTGGATTTGGGTGAACCAGTCTTCCAGGCTTGCCGTTTTTGCAAGACTTGCAACATGTTTTAATATAATAGGGAAGCATTAATGTCAATAGCACAGAGTTTACTTACAGCACAACCATACAAAGAAGTGTAGGCCAGGGGTAAGCAACCCCCAGCACTGGTGCCGCAAGCCTTTTTTGCCGACACTCGACTCCCTCCCCATCAACAGAGCAGCACAGGGAAGTGTCAGTGAGACACTAATGCATTCAAATTTCAGAATTCCCCACACCGCACCGGCACTGAGGGGGAGGCTCTGTGCCCCCACACATTGTAAAAGATGGGAAACATTGTTTGGTTCTCTAACTTTTCTGTAGCTGCTTTTGTCAGCTTTTGTGTCTGGGAAGACATTGGGTGCAGTTCTGCTGGGGGGGGCGGAATCGGTCCCTGTTTCCAGGAGGAGGAGGACTGTCATTGGCCACTGCTAAAGCCAAACACAGTCCTGCTAGCCCCATCCACCATCTGGAGGAAGATGACTTGCTTGGTTGCCACTACCAATCTCAGGAAGAAGGGATTTTTCTGTGATTGAGAAAACCCCAATCAGGTGACAGTTTGTGGAATTACTGTTGAGCTTCTGGGAACTTTGTTGAAATTATTCCTGAACCATTGCATCACTTACTACTGAACCCCTGCACACTGTGTCCCTTTAGCCAATATGCATCGGAATGAAAATCACACCCAATTTTGCTGTGGCGCAGAGTGCCCCACTTTTTCTCTGCTGCGGGGCCCAACTTATGATACTGCACACAGACCCACTGTTTTCAGTAAATGCCCCTGACCTGAGCTCATCATTGCGCATCCATTCCAGATGCTTGTATGTGAATAATATACATCACATACAAGCACGTGGGCTGAATGCGAGAGTTGGATCTCTGCTTCCTTTCACCACTCTGCATATCACGCATATCATTGATGAGAAGAGGATACAGCGGTGGAGCAGATGAGCAGGAGGGTACAGTGGTGGGGAAAATAAGCAGGAGGGTTTCAGAGGTACGACAGAAGAGCAGGAGGGTACAGCGGTGGGCAGATGTGCAGGATGATGAGAAGGGGGTTTAGCAGTGCGACAGAAGAGCAGGGGGTACAGTGTTGGGCCAGATGAGCAGGGGGGTTCAGCAGTGAGCCAGATGATGGCATTGTTCAAATCATTGGTAAGACCTCATCTGGAATATGCAGTTTCAGTTTTGGGCACCAGTTCTCAAAAAGGATATCGGGGAACTGGAGAAAGTGCAGAGAAGGGCAACCTAACTGATAAGAGGCATGGAGGAGCTCAGCTATGAGGAAAGATTAGAGGAACTGAATTTATTCACTCTTGAGAAGAGGAGAATAAGGGGGGATATGATCAACATGTTTAAATATATAAGGGGTCCATATAGTGAACTTGGTGTTGAGTTATTCTCTTTACGGTGAATACAGAGGGACACGGGGGCACTCTTTACATCTAGAGGAAAAGATCTCCAAATGCGGAAAGGTTTCTTCACAGTAAGAGCTGTGAAAATGTGGAATAGACTCCCGCCAGAGGTGGTTCTGGCCAGCTCAGTAGATTGCTTTAAGAAAGGCCTGGATACTTTCCTAAATGTACATAATATAACTGGGTACTAACATTTATTGGTAAAGTTGATCCAGGGAAAATCTGATTTGCCTCTTGGGGGATCAGGAAGGAATTTTGTCCCCTACTGTAGCAAATTGGAGCATGCTCTGCTGGGTTTTTTTGCCTTCCTCTGGATCAACTGTGGGTATAGAATTGGGTATATTGTATGGTATGATATGTTTTATTTTTTAAATTTTTTTTTATGGTTGAACTGGATGGACTTGTGTCTTTTTTCAACCTGACTAACTATGTAACTCTATGTACTATGTAACTATGAGCAGGGGGTTCAGTGTTGGGCCAGATGAGCAGGGGGGGTTTAGTGTTGGGGCAGATGAGAAGACGGTTACAGTGGTGGGAAAGATGAGCAGGGAGGGTTCAGTGTTGGGGCAGATGAGAAGGGGGTTCAGTGGTGGGACAGAAAAGCAGTGGGGTAGAGCAGTGGGGCAGATGTGAAAGGAGGTGTATTGGTGGGGTAGATGAGCAGGGGGTTACAGTGGTGGGGCAGGGGGTACAGTGGTGGGGCAGATGTGCAGGAGGTACAGTGGTGGGAGGGATGAGAAGGGGGTTCAGCGGTGGGACAGTAAAACAGGGGGGTACAGTGATGGGGCAGATGAGCAGGGGGTTACAGTGGTGGAACAGATGAGCAGGGGGGTTCAGTGTTGGGCCAGATGAGAAGGGGGTTACAGTGGCGGGAAAGATGAGCAGGAGGGGTCAGTGTTGGGGCAGAGGAGAAAGTAGGTACATTGGTGGGACAGATGAGCAGGGGGTTACAGCTGTGGGGCAGAGAAGCAGGGGGGTACAGAGGTGGTGCAGAGGGGTGCAGAGGAGAAAGGAGGTACATCGGTGGAAAACATGAGCAGGGGGTTACAGTGGTGGAGCAGGAGAGCAGGGGGTACAGTGGTGGGACAGATGTGCAGGAGGTACAGTGGTGGGGCAGATGAGAAAGGGGATTACAGTGGTGGGGCAGATGAGCAGATAAGTTCAGTGTTAGGACAGATGAGAAGATGGTTCAGCGGTGAGACAAAAGAGCATGGGTGTACGGCGGTGGAGCAGATGAAAAAGGGGGAACATTGGTGGGGCGGATGAGCAGTGGGTTACAGTGGTGGGACAGAAGAGCAGGGTGGTACAATGTTGGGACAGATGAGCAGGGGGTTACAGTGGTAGGACAGATGAGCAGGGGGTTAAAATGGTGGGACAGATGGGAAAGGTGGTACATTGGTGTGGCAGATGAGCAGAGGGTTACAGTGGTGGGGCAGATGAGCAGGGGGGGGGGGTACAGTGGTGGGACAGATTTGCAGGGGGGACAGTGGTCTGAGGTGTAAAGTAGAGGTCGACCGATATATCGGCCGATATTTGGTGTTTTTTACTTAATCGGCATCGGCTGATTGTGCTGATAAAAAAGGCCGATATCAGCGGACTTGCGAATGACTTCTGTAATAGAAGTCAATACAAGTTGCCTGTAATCTTCTGTGAAGCGACTTCTCTCCTCCTCTGGGCAGCCTGCCAAATCTGATAAAAAGAACCTGAAGGATACAATGTTTACACTTATGAATGAACTGAGCTCCATGTGGAGAAGTTCTCAGTTTAACCATTTAAAGACTAAATCTTTTCTGACACTTGTTGCTTACAAGTAAAAATCCTGTATTTTCTGCTAGAAAATCACTTAGAACCCCCAAACATTATATATATATATATATATATATATATATTTTTTTTTTTAGCAGTGACCCTAGGGAATAACATAGCGGCTGTTGCAATATTTTATGTCACACGGTATTTGCACAGCGGTCTTTCAAACGCAATTTTTTTTGAAAAAATACACTAATAAATTAAAAAAAAAAACTAAGCAGTAAAGTTAGCCCATTTTTTTTCATCCAAAAGTTTTGATTACCTGTTTTTGTGTATTTAATATTTAAGATATAGTTTTTTTTTAGTTTTTTTTTTTTTATCTAAATTCTACATACAAGTGAACTGATTGGAGGTTTGTTTTGTTTAATAAATGTTTAAATGTAAAAAATTTTCTGTATCACTTAAGGTTGCTTTCACACTGGAGCAGGCATGCGTTGACGGTAAAACGCTGCTAGTTTTAGCGACACTTTACTGTCATTTTAGCGGCGCTATTCAGCTGCTAGCAGGGCGCTTATAACCTAGCTAGCAGCCGAGGAAGGGGTTAAATGCACCCCTGAATCGCCGCTGCTGAAACGCTTTGCAGGCGCTTCGGCAGCGGTGCGCATTCATTTCAATGGGCAGGAGTGGTGGAGGAGTGGTATACACCGCTCCAAAGATGCCGCTTGCAGGACTTTTTTTTAACATCCTGCCAGCGCATCACCTCAGTGTGAAAGCACTCGGATATCACACTGAGACTGCAGGGGAGCCGTTTTACAGGCACTTTACAGCCGCTATTTTTAGCCCAAAAGCGCCTGAAAAACGCCCCAGTGTGAAAGGGTCTATTAGATTTTATGAGATGAAGGGAAAAAAAAAAAAAATCGGCCTAATATATCGGCCCAAAAAAATCGGCATCACATATTGGCCATCGGCCACTGCGATTTCTAAATATTGGCATCGGCATCGGCCAGAGAAAAACCCATATCGGTCGACCTCTAGTGTGAAGGTGCATGAATTGGGGCTGATTTGAGGCATGAGAGTGCAGGATGTTAATTTCTAACTACTAAAGTAGTTTACAGCATTTACTTTATAAAAAAATCTTTTTCGTGATTAAAAGTGTGAGGTTTTTGTTATAAAAATCGGCACGCTCAATTTCTTTGAAAACATTTTTCAGCACACTTTGCTCAAAAGGTTGGGTTGCCTACCCCTGGGTGTAATTGCTCTGTGGTGCTTTGGTTTAGCACTTGGCTAATATAAATACCATGATGAAAAAGTTAATGAATAAACACTTCCATAGTTGCCAACATTGTAAAAAAATTTATAGGGACACTTTTTTTGGCTGTAGGCCAATTCTTATTATAATTAGGGGGCGGGGCACGCATTTGTAGGCGTAACATAGCAAAAAAAGAAAAATGGGGCGTGCGCCATGCCGAAAAATAGGCGTGGTTTACGTGAAATAGTGGGAGTGGTTTATATGGGCGTGGTTCAAATGGGGGTGTGGTTAGAGTCAGAGATGAATGAGAGATGGAGAAAGAAAGGGGAAAAGAGGGAGGGAGGGAGAGAGAAAGAAGGAACGAAGGAGGGAAGGAGAGGGAATGAAGGAAAGAGGGATGGAGGGACAGCAGGCCCAGATTCTACACCACAATAGAAATGTGTATTTCAGAGTTTAACAAATCAGCAGATAAAGATATTCCAAACACCTGGTGTTAGCGCTTCAATCATCCCAGCACCATGGTTGTGGTGTCAGGATTATTGAAGCGCATTATTACTATTATTACATTATAATATAGAATGAAATCATTCAACTCACCATTATCCAGAATCAGTGGGACCCCTGAGCGTGTCCCCTGCCACGTCGCCTGCCACCAGATGCCATCAGATGCCCCCAGCGGAGTCCGTCCTTGCATCAGGTGCCCCCAGCAGAGTCTGTCCTTACATCAGGTGCCCCCAGCAGAGTCCGTCCTTACATCAGGTGCCCCCAGCAGAGTCCGTCCTTACATCAGGTGCCCCCAGCAGAGTCTGTCCTTACATCTGGTGCCCCCAGCGGAGCCCCTCCTTACATCTGGTGTCCCCAGCAGAGTGCCTCCATACATCAGGTGTCCCCAGCGGAGCCGCTCCTTACATCTGGTGTCCCCAGCGGAGCCCCTTCATACATAACGTGTCCCCAGCAGAGCCGCTCCTTACATCTGGTATCCCCAGCGGAGCTCCTCCATACATCAGGTGTCCCCAGTGGAGCCCCTCCTTACATCTGGTGATCTGGTGTCCCCAGCGGAGCTCCTCCATACATCAGGTGTCCCCAGTGGAGCCCCTCCTTACATCTGGTGTCCCCAGCGGAGCCCGTCCTTACATCAGGTGTCCCCAGCGGAACTCCTCCATACATCAGGTGTCCCCAGCGGAGCCCCTCCTTACATCTGGTGTCCCCAGCGAAGCCCCTCCTTACATCTGGTGTCCCCAGCAGAGCCCCTCCATACATCAGGTGTCCCCAGCGGAGCCGCTCCTTACATTTGGTGCCCCCAGCGGAGCTCCTCCATACATAACGTGTCCCCAGAGGAGCCGCTCCTTACATCTGGTATCCCCAGCGGAGCTCCTCCATACATCAGGTGTCCCCAGCGGAGCCCCTCCTTACATCTGGTGTCCCCAGCGGAGCTCCTCCATACATCAGGTGTCCCCAGCGGAGCCCCTCCTGACATTAGGTGTCCCCAGCGGAGCCCCTCCTTACATCTGGTGTCCACAGCGGAGCTCCTCCATACATCGGGTGTCCCCAGCGGAGCTCCTCCTTACATCTGGTGTCCCCAGCGGAGCCCCTCTTTACATCTGGTGTCCCCAGCAGAGCCCCTCTTTACATCTGGTGTCCCCAGCGGAGCCCCTCCTTACATCTGGTGTCCCCAGCGGAGCCCCTCAATACATCCGGTGTGCCTGCAGAGGAGTTTCTGCCACCGTTACCGTACTTTATTAGTAACAGGCCAAGGTAATCAAGATAGAGGCGGAGCCAGCCCAGTGGCTACAATAGAAATTGCGCTGCGGTGCCACCCACCCCCCACCCCTTTCCACAACAGGTCACAAATAGACC